>NW_007728287.1:673-1083 GCF_000696425.1 Galeopterus variegatus | reverse complement strand
CACCCACGGATCTCTGGTGGGGCTGGTGGCGTGGGGAGCCCCCGGCCAGCGTCGGGAGGGCGGGGAAGAGGATCCCGGCCAGACTGTCACTCCACCACACCTGGGCTTCGGCCCCAGGTAAACTCCCTGCATCCGGGAGGCAGATACCATCTCTGTGGCCTTCAGTTCGGAAAAACCCCAGACTGATTTCTGGTTAGGAGAGGGGTGACCGGGGTGCCCCCGAGCCCGCTTGATCCTGCCGGAGAGCTGACGGCCTGAGGGCGCCGAACCGGCTCACGCCGGAGGGATTCAAAGAGGAACTGTGTGCTGTGGGATCCTCCCCCGGGGGGCTCGCGCCCTGGTGTGGGAGGCCCAGAGAGGACCTTGACCAGGGCCGCAGGAACACCCACAGTGTCCGTGGCAGAGGCCTG
>NW_007728287.1:0-291 GCF_000696425.1 Galeopterus variegatus | reverse complement strand
GGGGTCCGGCAAAGGAGGAGGAGTCTCGGAAAAAAAGACACACCCTCCGGGAGGCCCCATCTTCTGCACACAGAGGGGAAACGCCTGGATAGCGAGGTGGAGAATTACAGATCTCACACACCCTGTCGGGCCGGCAGGACAGGATCCAGCTGCCAGGGCCAGAACTCAAGGATCAGGGAGAACTCCCAGAGTTGACCAGAGAGGAAACTTCTCGGTAAGGCCCAAGTCAGGAGGCAAACACACATACAGAACACTAAGGGCCATCTGAGCAGTCACAGAGTAGGCAAACCA
>NW_007728286.1:293469-317927 GCF_000696425.1 Galeopterus variegatus | reverse complement strand
TGATAATGAATCTTCACTAACAATGAAATAAGCTTATATTTATCATTTAATAACCTTTCATTTATTTTTCTCTTCATAAAGTCAAAAGCAAAGAAATAAAATAAAAGATATGACAAAGGTTTAGCTACAAAAAAACTGTATACATCCCAGCCAGCACTTACAAGCTTGCAACCTACTGTTAAATTTTTAGAAAATTTGCAAGCCAATGAAATATTTGGAACCTTGAAATTGGCCCTGGTGGAAGTGCTTTCATTATGGAAATTAGCAAACATTATAAACCAGGCTTTATTTTCTTAACCAGAGAAACATACCACTACCACCATGTACATATTGGCAGAAAAAAAAAAATAATATCCAAATTGGAAATTGGTTAAACTAATTAATAAATTAAGATGTGTTTATACAACAGAAATATTATAGCCTGAAAATCACATTGTAGACAAATATCGTGGGGTAATGTATAAGATATATATTGCTAATTTTTTTTTTTTTTCCTTTTTGTCTTCTCTACTGACTGGTAATGGGATCGCAATCCTCAGTGTCACACCCGCACCGGGGACCAGCAACGGGATCGCAACCCTTGGTGTTGTGCCCGCACCGCGCTCTCCTTTTTGTCTTCTCTACTGACTGGTAATGGGATCGCAATCCTCAGTGTCGCACCCGCACCGGGGACCAGCAACGGGATCGCAACCCTTGGTGTTGTGCCCGCACCGCGCTCAGCCAGTGAGCGGGAACTGGTCTCCACATGGGATCCGAACCTTGTGCGGGAGCGCCGCCGCTCTCCCAAGCGGTGCACTCTCCAGTGCGCCAGCGGGCCGGCCCTATATATTGCTAATTTTCAACTGCAGTTGGAGAAAGTAGAAGTTTCAATATAATCTCTTTTTGTAAAAAAAAAAAAAAAAAGATAAGATGCAGGAAAAAAAGACTGGAAGGATGGAAGGATATGTATGAAAATCTTAAAACTGGTTACATTTGACTGATGGAATTATGGTGAGTTTTATTGTCTCTCTAAGATTTTCTAAATTTTCTGCTTTTGACATGAATTACTTTGCAAAACTTTTGTACTTCCCTCTGAAAGTAGCATCTTGGTGCTGTGAACTTGATTCCTTTTGTCCCATCATTGATAATTAAACTATTGGATGGGAGCCATCAAACACATTTAAAGATGGCAGGTGAAAAAGGTATTGTCATGTAGGAGAACTTGTAGTAGACTTAAATCCAGAAGACCTGGGTCTGAGTCTCAGTATTGTTCCTTATTAGTTGGGTGACTAATAGGCAAGGCTTAAACTTCCATATAAAGTCGTGAGGGCCATACTTGCCTTGACCATTCCTGCAGGGTCATTGTAGGACAAAGTAACCTAATGGATGAGGAACTTTGTAAGCACCAAACAAGAGAGGCATTATTATGAGGCATTTTAAAGAGTCCCTTATATGATTTTAAGCTAATTCATCTCTTAGGTGTTTGTTTTCCAAGTTCTGTCATACCAGTTTGGAAACATTAACTCCTCTGACCTATCACCTTAATTGTTTAATTACCTTAATTGCTCTTTTCTGGTTTTCTATTTTCCTCATGTGTTGTGCTACTCAGAACTTCCTGTAATTTTGTATTTCAGAATGTTCTGTTGAAAACTTACAAATTTAAAGAGAAAACCCAAAACAATATACACATAGTGGTAAATCTGAATTATAAGAAATGGAATTACAAACTTATTCTGTGAGTCCAGCATCACCCTGATAACCAAAATCAGACAAATACACCACAGAAAAAGAAAATTACAGGCCAATATCCTTGATGAACATAGATGTGAATATTCTCAACAAAATATTAGCAAACAGAATACAACAGTGCACCAAAAAGATTATATACTATAATCAAGTGGGAGTCATTCCAGGGATGCAAGGATGGTTCAACATCTGAAAATCAATAAACATGATACACCACATGAACAAAACCAAGGACAAAAATCCTGTTTACCTCAATAGATGCAGAGAAAGCATTTGACAAAATTCAACATACTTCATGATAAAGACTCTCAACAAAATGTAGAAGAAAATTATCTTAAAGTAAAAGCCATATGTGATAAACTCACCACAAGCATCACTTGAATGGGGAAAAGCTGAAAACTTTCCCTCTAAGAGCAGAAATAAGACAAGGATACCCACTCTTACCACTCCTATTCAGCATCGTATTGGAAGTACTAGCCAGGGCAATCAGGCAAGAGAAAGAAATAAAGGACATACAAATTGGAAAAGACAAAGTCAAATTGCCCTTGTTTGCAGATGACATGATCCTATATATAGAAAAACCTAAAAACTCTACCAAAAAAACTCCTAGAGCTGATAAGTGAATTCAGCAAAGTTGCATGATACAAAATCAATACACAGAAATCAGTAGCATTTTTATACACCAACAACAAACTAGCAGAAAAGAAATCAAGAATACAAACACATTTATAATAGCTACCAAAAAAATAAAATGCCTACCAATAAATTTAACCAAGGAGGTGAAAGATCTTTACAATGAGAAATACAAATCACTGCTGAAAGAAATTAAAGAAGACACCAAAAGATGGAAAGACATTCCACATTCATGGATTAGAAGAATTAACTTTGTGAAAATGTTTATACTACCCAAAGCAATCTACAGATTCAACTCAATCCCCATCAAAATATCGATGACATTCTTCATAAAAATAGGAAAGAAATTCTAACATTCATATGAGCAGAAAAAGACCCCAAATAGCCAAAGCAATCCTGAGCAAATAAATAAATAAATAAATAAATAAATAAATAAATAAAGCTGGAGGTATAACACCACCTGACTTCAAACCATACTACAAAGCAATAGTAACCAAAATAGCATGGTACTGGCCACCTGACTTCAAACCATAATACAAAGCAATAATAACCAAAATAGCATGGTACTGGCATAAAAACAGAAACATGGACCAATGGAACAGAATAAAAGCTGGAGGTATAACACCACCTGACTTCAAACCATACTACAAAGCAATAGTAACCAAAATAGCATGGTACTGGCATAAAAACAGAAACATGGACCAATGGAACAGAATAAAAACCTAGAAACCAACCCATGGATGTACAGCCAACTGATCTTAACCTAGAAACCAACCCATGGATGTACAGCCAACTGATCTTTTACTTTGGGAAATCACCTAATTTTTTGTGCTTCAGTTTCATTACCTACAAAATTGAAAACACTAATTTTTGTGGTGTACAGACAAAAATAATATTATGGAGAAGTGCTTCTAAAGAAAACACTCTACCCAACCCAAGAGACTTACTATAGGGTGCATTAATTTATTGTTGTGATCGTAATTCACATTTTATGTAGTCTAAATCCGATGCCTAAATCTCTCACAATAGACTGTGAGCTTTCTGTTATCGGGCATGGAGATTTCCTCAGCCCCTGATGTAGTCAGTGACACATAGTAAATAAATATTCCTTCAATGAAAGAACAAATGCATTCTTAACTCAGAATGGATTCACAAAAATATAGGAATGGGTCTATGTAGAAGGGAGCATTTTTGTTTGTGTGAATAAGTTTATAATATTGTCCTGCATGGGATTGAGGACATAACCACTGCTTCTTTTCAAGGAGGGAAGGAGTAAGGTTTGGCCTGGAACAGGAGGGATTAATGGACACAGGACATAGCTGGTCAACTTGGCAAATGGATATTGACCACTTCTCAAAGCCGCTGCATCTAGCCAAGAGAGAAATGTCAGCTCCCTCTGTGGTGATCCAACAACTTCAGAGCCCACGGCCACTGCCTACCTTCCGCTCCCCTCCCCCAACTGCTCTGCCTCACTCTGCTGCCACCAGCCACCACCTCCAGACTTTGGAAAATCACAACACAGAATCTTTGTTCTATGACTTGCCTTTTACTTCTACATCCTCACTCCCCACAAATAATTCTAATACAAAGCAATTCATCTGAAAGTATTTTTTGATTTCGACCTATAAGATACGGTTTCTCTCAAAAGCCACACTGCTCTTGTGTCCTTACCTTAGGTGTTTCCTTAGCGAGAATAGCCTGTGCATATGGTTATTAATGACTAAATCACTTTCTTGTAAAGTTATGCCCATCTGTCACACAAGAAGAATAGGACCCTTTAGAGAGCGCTAAAGAAAACTACGGGAATGGTAGGGAAAATGAGCAGCTATTAAAAAAGGTAAAATTCTGCAGTGAGTCTAACTGATAAAAGCAATTAATTAAACACTAAGTGCAGAGAAGGGAATATATGGCATGGCATAAATTACAGCCACAATTCATACTTCTTTTGTCTCCAGAAGTTAACACACAAAACCCCATGGCCTTCCAAAACAATAAATTCAGCTCTGTTTATGATATTTGTTTCCTTGTGAAGGTAGCAGATGTCTCTCCAAGTGACTCAGTTTTATGGATAAAGTTATGTCACAAAGAACTGAGTGAACTGAAACAGTAAGTAGGAGGAATAAGATGCAAGGGTGTGGAGGAACAGGATCTGGGCAATTAGGAGTGAAGAAAGGAGGTTATATATTTAAAGCTATTCTTCTCTAAAGCACCTTAAAGTTTATCAGCAAAAACTATCTCTCTCCTGCTCTTTCAGATAGCAATTACAGCAATTTCTTAATCTCAGGAGGATGCTAGTATCTTCTAAAGCAAAAAAAAACTAAATAAATAAAACATAAAAGCCATTCTAGAATTATGTGATGAGCTTGCAAAATACTTTTTCTAAGCCTTCCTAACAAAGTCATCTCAAGAAGGTTCCACTTTAGAGATGATATCGCATCCCACATATTTGACATATTTAAGAAGAGCAGGGATTTAAGGTACAATTTATATCTGGTGAAGACAAAATAGAAAGTGTATTACATACTGATTGAAAGGCAACCACAAAAATAGGCTTTTTTCAGTACTTTTGTTGTTATTAGAAGCCATAAAGCTCTGAAAAAAGATATATGATCTTAAATCTGAGAGGAGCCAAATAAATCTGATGGCTTTCTCTAAGCAAGAAGCGAGGAGATGGCACAGAAACCTGTTTTGTGTGACGGTGGTGAGATAGATCATACCAATTTAATTGGTATCAGGATTGAAGTGGTTGCACAAAATTATCCCTCCGGGGTTGCTTTATTGCCAAGATATTGTAGATTTACACCTAGCTTGCTAAAACTTCCTGGAAAGGGCAATTTCTATCCTGAATATGAAGTCTAAAAAGAGTTAAAAAAAAAAAAGAAATTCATGTACATTTACAATTGTCAGTTAAAAAAAATGCATCTACACATACAGAGTATTATGTGGACCTTGCTAATTGGATACAAATTCTACAAACCTCTCATGCATGGATCCCATCTCAATCAGCTACTAAAATGCATGATTATATAAAAATAAAACAGAAAAGAGATCTTAAAAATAATTGCATTCCCTCAGGTAGTTTGATGAGTCTCTGAAGGTAAGTAAGCCAGGTCTGTTCGCTGTGCAGATCAGCAGAATCTAGGGAAGAGATGTGAAAGATTAATGAGATTATAATTCAGTATTATAGGCCTTGCTGACCATATTTCATTCATTGCCCACTAAATTAGCAATGTAAGGCACTGCCAGCAAGCAGCAAGATGATGTGAAGGGAGATAAAAGCCAGAGCAATGTTACTTGCTCACTAATTACCCAAAAAAGAAGCCTGTCACTGTATAGCTCAATACAAACAACATCTCAGTGAAATACTTTCCAAAAGAATGCTAAAATGAGTTAAGACAGAAAACATTTTTATGAAGCACTACTCTGCATAGAAACTGCTGAGATTCTTTCTTTAATCACGTACAGAACAGCTATGGCAGTCCAGTTGGCCTGGAAGTGTTCCCTCTGCATGGGAAATAGTGAATTGCCAATTCTTTATCGCATTTTACCCCCAGAATAGCCCTCTGAGATATGAATTATTGTCCTTATCAAAAAGATGAGGACATGAAGTCTTACAGAAGTTAACTGACTTCGTCACTATTCCAGGCCAGCTGGTGGGGAGCTGGAACCCAAGTCCTCTCAATTCTACAGGTCCCTGTAGCAGGTGCTCTAAAGCAGTCCTTTCAAACTATCTATGGTGAAGGATTTTTTTAATTACAATTTGTCACTTTTGTTACAATACTTAGAAAAAAAAATTACGAGGAAAACGAAATTTTAAAAAATAAGACATACATACAGATTCAAGTATTTTAGGATTACATTTGAGAGATATAAAGTTACTTTGTCAAATTGTTACAAAAATAAATGCTTACCTTCCATTTCCATTACAGACTGGTAACAAATGTTTTCTGGGCCAACACTGGTCCATACTCACACTTTGAGTAGCGCTGTGCTGAAGAACTGGTTTGATTAATATGTATTTGACAGCCCCCAAAACCACACACACCCACACACACACGCACCCCCCCCCCCCACATTTTCAGACGACTTCAACATTTGGACACTGCTTGTAAAAGAGTGCTCTGATCCCACCTTTGCGGTCAAGACAACTGCTCTGCCTGTCCATGTGTGGATATTGTTCCTCCTGTGCTGGAGTGAAATGGAACCCAATAAGGAGCACAGAACGCAGAGGGCAGTCAGGTTGTTGACCTAGTAATGGCTCAGAACTCTTCCTGGGACCTCACCGCAGACCCTGTCTCAAAGCTGTGCTTACGTGGCAAATACTTGGCTTTTCCTCAGAGAGATCAATAAAAGTAGCGATTTTTCTGAAGACATTTTTATTCATACTTTACATAAGATTTTAAAAATTATTCATTGTCTATATCAAGGTATGATATTCTCATTATTTTTATTTGGGCTGACTGGAGAGAACTAATGGATAGGACTGGGCGTGGGTGCACTAAGCCTTTCTTTTTCTTCTTATATCTTCAACTTAAGAAAAAAATATACATGTTCCTCCATCTTCACTTCCTTCTCTTGCTACCATCCTGTTTAGTTTCCCCAATTCAAAGTCAGATTTTTTGGAAGAAACCTTTACACTACCTAATTCTTCCTCCCCTTTTATTAATTCCCATCATTTTTCTGAAATAGCTATGGCTAAAATTATCAACTACCTCTTTACTAAATACAGTGGATACATCTCAGACATTCTCTTGTTTAAAATATCTGAAGTACTTAATATTGCTGAGCAGTCACACTTTTCATTTTTTAATTAAAACTTTTTAAAATTTAAAATCTTTTAAAATTTTAATTTATAAATATACAATGTAGTTGATTTTTGAAATGTATGGAATAGAAAGAACTGAAATAAAAAGCAAAAATCTTGACCACCTTCTATGGGCCATTTCTCTTTTTAGTTTTTCTTAGGTACCTCTAAATCTATTTCATAAAAACTTCTGAAGTGTAATAAATGTAAGATGATGTTCTAAGCACTTTACAAATGTTAATTTACTTAGTTCTTGTAATGACCTTATGAAGTAGGTGCTAGTATTAGAGTCATTTTTAGCGTTGAAGAAATTAAGGTTAGGGGCCGGCCCGGTGGCGCACTGCTACAGTGTGCCACTTGGGAGTGCGGCGGCGCTCCTGCCGAGGGTTCGGATCCCACATACAGACCCGTTCCCGCTCACTGGCTGAGTGAGGTGCGGGTGTGGCACCGAGGGTTGCGATTCTGTTGCCGGTCCCGGTTTGGTACGGGTGCGACACTGAGGGTTGCGATCCGTTGCCGGACATGAAAAAAGACAAAAAGGAAAAAAAAAAAAAGAAATTAAGGTTAGAAACTAATTATTTTTTTCCATGGAAACTTTTTCTTCCCTGCCTGCTAGTCTGATTAGCTAGACATGCCAACAAGTTTCCATTTCAGTGTTCTCCTTTGTTGGGTCTCTGTAATGCAGAATCTGGCGTCATCATTTTTCTTAATTTTCTATCTCCTTTACCCTTAAGAAAGGGTGCATGTTGCTATGGCCTGAATATCTGTGTCCCTTAAAATTTATAGGTTGAAATCGTAACCCCCAAAGTGATGGTGTTAGAACGTGGGACCTTTAGGAGGTGATTAGGTCATGAGGGCACAATATTCAGAAACTGGTCATTACAAGGACTAAAATATGAGGGCAGAACCCTCATGAATGGGATTAGTGTCCTTGTAAAAGAGACTGTAGAGAGCTCCCCTGTCCCTTCCACCATGTGAGGACACAGCAAAAAAGGTGCCATCTATAAACCATAAAACAGGTCCTCATCAGATACCAAATCTTATAGCACCTTGATCTTGAACTTTCCAGCCTCCATAACTGTGAGAAATAAATTTGTTGTTTATAAGCCACCCAGTTTATGACATGTTGTAGCAGCCCAAATAGACTAAGACACATGGGAAATAAAATTTTATGGCTCTTTGCATATCTGAAGATATCTTTGTTCTGCCTATATACTTGAGTAATAATTTAGCTAGAAATAGAATTCTGGATTGAAAAAAGAATTCCCTTAGAAAGTTTAAAGCATTTTTTTTTTTTTTGCATTCCAATAGCCACTGTTGTTGATGATAAATCTGATACTAGTCTGTTTCTCATTCCATAGTGTGTTGTATGCTTTTTCTGCTCTGGAATCCTTTAAACACCTTGATGTTTTGAAATTTCGAATGAAAGGTCTAATTGTAGGTCTGTGGTAGGCAGAATTATAAGATGTTTTCCAAGATTTCCCCAGATCTACTTGCCCTACATAACTACAGGATCAGTGAATGGGATACATTTTACTCCTATGACTAGGTTATGTTTATGGCACAGATGACCTTAAGATAGGGAGATTATCAGTTAGCCTAAACTAACTGCATGAGACCTTAAAAACAGAGTTTTTTGGCTGGTTGCAGAAAAGGAAGTCAAAGATTGGAAGTACAAAACAGATTCAATGTATGCCATTGCTGGCTTGAAGATGGAGAGGGTCACTTGGTAAGGAATGTGGGAGGCCTCTAGGTGCCAAGAGCAGGCCCCAGCCAACAGCCAGCACGGAAACAGAGACCTCAGTCCTATAACCACAAGGAACTGAATTCTGTCCACAACAAGAATGAGCTTGGAAGCAGATTTCTCCCCAGAGTTTCAGCTGAGAACACAACCTGGCCAACTGCTTGATTCCAAGCTTTGCAATACCATGGGAAGAGAACTGTCACAGTGCATTTTATTTTAGATTACTAAAAATTTGGCCTTTCTTTTACTGGTCATAGTTTTCCTCACATGTCTAGTAATCCTTTTAAGAATGTAAGTTATTTGAGAACAGAAACTTTTTTTATTTCTTTG
The DNA here is from genome assembly GCF_000696425.1 of Galeopterus variegatus. NCBI lineage: Eukaryota > Metazoa > Chordata > Mammalia > Dermoptera > Cynocephalidae > Galeopterus > Galeopterus variegatus. The sequence goes on along the minus strand of NW_007728286.1, from coordinate 308,691 downwards.
TCAATTAAATTTTCAATAAATATTTGTTGACTTAAGTGAATGGAAGAATTAATGAGAAAATAGAACATTGTGTACACTGTCAGAGCTTTGATGAAAAAACTCTTTATGGCAAAGAGTCAGGGGCAGCCTTCTTCCTCTTCTTCTTTAATGGACATTATTTTTTGGAGCAGTTTTAGGTTCACAGTAAAATTGTTGAGAGGGCACAGAAATTTCCCATATACCTCCTGTCCCCACACATGTACAGGCTTCCCCATTACCAACACCCCCCACCAGGGTGGTACATTTGTTACAAATTATGAATCTACACTGACACATCATTATCACTCAGAGTCCATAGTTTACCGTACTGTTCATTGTTGGTGTTGGACATTCTATGGGTTTGGACAAATTCGTAATGACATGAACCCACCATTATAGTATCGTACAGAGTAGTTTCATTGTTTTAAGGATCCTCTGTGCTCTACCTATTCATCCCTCCTGCCCTCCAAGCCCTGGTCATTTTAGCATCCATAGTTTTGTCTTTTTGAGAATGTCATATAATTAGAATAATACAGTACTTAGCTTTTTCAGACTGGCCTCTTTCACCTAGTGATATGCATTTAAGTTGTCTTCATGTCTCTTCATGGCTTGATAGCTCATTTCTTTTTAGTGCTAAATAATATCCCATTTCTGGATGTACTACAGTTTATTTATCCTTTCCCCTACTGAAGGACATCTTTTGTTTCCAAGTTTTGGTAAATATGAATAAAGCTGCTATAAACATATGGGTGCAGGTTTTTGCATGGACAAAAGTTAAAAGTTATAAGTTAAAAACTTACAGTTTTTAACCCCTTTGGGTAAATACCAAGAGGTTCAGTTGCTGGATTGTATGGTAAGAGTCTATTTTTTCTAGGAAATTGCCAAACTGTCTTCCATAGCGGGCTGTACTGTTTTTCACTCACACTGGCAATCAATGAGAGTTGCTGTCAGGTAGTGTCAGTCCTCCAATTTTGCTCTGCTCCTTCAATATCATGTTGGTTATTCCTCTTCATGTAACTTTAGAAAAATTTCATTGATGTCCACAAAATCAGTGGCTTGGAGTTTGATTGGGATTGTGTTAAATCCATAGATCAAGTTGCAAAGAATGGATGTCTTGATAATATTAAGTCTTCCTATCCATGAACATAGAATATCTCTCTATTTATCAATTCTTCCTTAAGCAGGATTCTTTCTTTAAAGATTAATCATCGCTTATTTTGTCTGGGATAAATCTTGTTCATTATGAGCACAGAGATAATTAAATGGAATCAAGAAGAGTCAAGTTTCTACACATATCTTTACTATGTCCCCTTGTCTTCAACCCTTTTTATTGTTCCTGGTCTTCATTATACCCATCATCCCACCATGTCTACCTGCAAAGCCTCTCCAAAGTTGTACTGGGCTCATAGGTACCCTTGCCTATAGCCCATTTCTTTATGTATTTTAGGTAATTCTAGCTTCTTCTGCTCTATATCAACAGTAATACTTTTTAAATCTATTTTTTAGAAATCTGTTCATGTCTTTATCTGCTAAAGATTTCCTCCATTCTCTTCATTGTTGAGGATTTGTAACAGTTTTATTCCATCATTTTCATTTTAATATAATATCAAGAGGGGGAGAGGAAGGGAGGAGATAAACATTTACACTCACTTCACAATCTGGAACCAGAAATCCACTCCCTTTTTCTCACTAGTCTTTCTTATCATTATTTCTGCAACACCTCTCTTATGAGAGTTTGAAGACAAAAGCAACCAAATTAAATTGATATACTTTAAGCTGTGAATAAATGACACCACTTTTAATTCTTAAGATAGTGTTTTATTTTCAATCCAAATGAATCTAATTGGTGGAATTACAGGCAGAATAAAAGAGATTATTTTAAGGAGAAAGCTTTTCCTTAAAGGAATTCTCAAGTATACTTTATTTACAAGTCCTGAGAAAGAGCAAGGGGCAAATGAGTATTAGGATTCTCCATTCTCCCCTTTTAGTGAATAAAAACAGAAAAAAATTAGGTGGAGCAGGAGGCTCAGATATCACAGAAGATCTCTAAATTATTAGTCTAGGGATCTTGGTCATGACTCTGGAGCAAAAGAAGAAGAGATATTTTTGTATCCAAACAGCTTTTTCATGTGTTTCAGACACTGTCAAAAATAAATTGCAATTGGTCCAAAGCAGGGATCAGCAAACTATGGCCCCTCACCTCTTTTTATAAATCTGTACCCCCAACTATTTTTATAAGTAGTTTTGTGGGAACACCACATACCCACTTGTTACTGTATCCTATGTGGCTGCTTTTGCACAGGAACAGCAAAGGTGAGTGCTATGGCCCATAAAGCCCAACGTATTTACTATGTAGCTCTTTATGAAGAAAGATTGCCTACCTGTGGTCTAAACAGAGAGGAGGATCCCACTCCCCTTGCCAGTAATTGGTTCAGGAAAGGGCATATGATCAATAATTACCAGTGTAATGTGAAGGGAAGACAGTTACAGGGCTTTGGGGAAAGTGTTCCACTGTTAAAAAACAAAAAACAAAGACCACTTTTTTTCTCTGGCTAGGTGTTGTGTCTGGAAGTGAGGATGACAGAGAGCAAGTGTGGAAAGGGCCTGGTTTTGGATGATGTGTTTGAACCATTAAATTACCCAATTTAGGAGATAATTTAGGAACTGCCCTCCCTCAGGACTGCTGGTTTTGTGAGATAATAAATGTTGCTTGTTGTTTAAATCCTTTAGAGTTGAATTTCTCTTACATGCAGCTGAAAATCTCCTAACTGTAATGCCACCCTGCTTCCAGCACCAAGCCCTGGAGGACAATGCGTAAGAAAAACTAAGACTTTTTATTTTCTCTCCCACACTGTCTTGAGTACTGTGCTGCCCTGATTATATCTTCACCTTTTCAGGAAGGCAGGCCAAATCTGTGAATCAAATGCTTCTTAGAAGTGCAAAACTGTCTGTCACATCTTCTATTTGGGTCCTTCTGTCTGCCTCAACTTCTGGAATATTTGTGCCATGGAGAGAAACTCTTATTTTAGAAGAAAGGAAATTTGTCTGTCTGGATTCTTGAAGGTTGCTTTCTTTACTAAGTTGCTTTCTTTACTTGAAGATTTGGAAAACAAAAGAAAAGATAATATTTAAATGAAACATCAAATATATCAGGTTTCCTAGTTTCTATAAATTTTTAACACAGTTGTGGATTTCAATTTATATTATGTATATATAGGTTTTAAATATTTTATTCTATTTCTCCAGGTGAGGTATAAAATTGTGATAGTTTCTAGGAGCATAAAGTGATTATTTTATTTTGTCTTACTAATAAATACTGAGTGAAGCACTTTATGCAATATCCCAAAGTAGTACCTTAAATTTAATTTAGTAAATCTAGTAACTTGAACTCCTTTGACTCACCCTCTAATCTACATAAATCAAGGTTCCTCAGAGAACTAATTGAAGGTATTTTTCCATTTGTAGTTGAAACAAGTATTTTTGCAATGCAACCCAATTTCGTAATAAAATTCTTGCTGGCAAATTCTGTTCTGGTATGTAATTGTGATAGTCCTGAAGGCACTTTTAGTTTTGTAAGTAGCAAATTGTTCATGCTGTTAGATGCAAAAATCATAAAATAAAAGTGAAATTCCCAATATACACAGAAAAACTTTGATGTTATTATTTATACTGCTTTATTTTGTCTGTTTAATCTTTTATAAAGTTTCTTTTTGCTTCCAGGGAAAAAATAGTGGTATACTTACAACAGGGGATTTTGAAGCACATAATAGGTGCAAGTAAATGACCATTTTTATAAATACATTCTGACATGAAAAATATTTTTTTTTTGCATCATTCCATTTATGTACTAATTTTATCTATTCCTCAGTCTGTTTTTGGCAGTGAACAAGCAGAAGTCACAATATTACATTCTTAATCTCTTCATGAGATTAAATACATAAATTCATTTAAACCTGATAATAACACGTTTCCCCGAGTTAGAGGGCATATCAGCAAATACAGAAACATAGGCTCAGACAAAAACAGCGGGCATCATATCACCCTACACACCGAAAATAACATGTGTCTTTGGGTGTGTGTGTTCTGAAGGAAATATAGACATACACAGTCACCAAAATGGTAATGTTAGCTACTCAGAGTGCCCTATACTTTCACTAACTAAATTTTTCAAAGGACACATATAACTAATGTAATCGGAAAAAAAATAAAGCTATTTTCATGATGAAAAAAAAAATAACCACCTCTCTCTTCTCTCTTCCTTAGCACCACCCCCAGGCTTTTATACCCTAAGAACTTCTTTAATTGGTTCATTAAATCTCCAGTAATCTAAACTATTTAGTTCTTATCTAAGTGGTCCCCCAAACTGTCCATCCCATTATCTACTCTTAATACACCTCATTCCACAAAGACTTTTAGACTTTTATCTTTCCTAATCTTCCCTTCACAGTATTGCCTAAGTGATTATTTTAACACACAAGCCTGTTCTATCCAGTGTAAAACTATTTGATGTTTTTCATTGCTCTTGCAATCAAGACAAAAATCTTGAGCAAGACCAACAAGGTCAGTGTCACTTGATTTATGCCCTTCAGTCTGGCCTCAAGTGACTTTCTTTCATTATAATTTCTCCAGTTACAATGACCATATTCAAGTCCCTCAAAAATCACAAAGCTATTTCCTGCATTTGAAGGTGCATATCTCAGTGCATTCATAGATGTTCCACTTCTGCCTGTAATTTTCTATAAATTTTCCCTACCCTAGCCTCATGTTCTCACTAATTTCTACTCATCTTTCAGGACTCAGATCATATATGATTGTGGAGACCCCTTTTATGACCCAGCAACACTAGAACAGGTCTCATCGCTATATGCTTTCTTAGCACTGTAACATTTTCTTAGTACCATTTATAATTATTTCTCTGATTATTTCATTTATATATGTTGTGCTTGCTGGCTTGTACATTTTATTAAGACAAATATCTGTTCTCTTTTTTAATGTTATTTTCCCAACTCTTTTTTTATTTCCAAGTTTTTAAAACATTTATTTATTGTACATATTTATGAGGTATAGAGTGATATTTCAATACATATATACAATGTGTGATGTTCAAATCAGAGTAATTAGTATATCAAAACAAACATTTATCATTTCTTTGTGTTGAGAAATTTGAACTCCTCTCTTCTAGCCATTTGAAAATACACAACATATTGTTATTAATTATAGACACCCAGCACTACTTCAGAACACTAGAACTTATTATTTCTATCCAGTTGTAATTTTGTATCCATTGACCAGTCTTTCCCTATTCTCTCCTTCCCCTTTCCCTTTTCAGCCTCTAATAACACTGCTCTATTTTCCATTTCTACGACCTCAACTTTTTTAGCTCCCACATATGATTGACTACATGTAGTATTTGTCTTTTTGTTCCTGACTTATTTCATAAGACCTAACAACTTTCAGGCTCATCATGTTGTCACAAATGACAAGATTTCATTCTTTTTTATGGCTGAGTAGTGTGCATTACATTGTGTATATATACCACATTTTTCTTATCCATTCATTTGTTGATGGATACTTAGTTTGATTCCATATCTTGACTATTGTAAATAGTTATTTTCCCAGTTCTAAGCAGTCAATCATCACATCTTGGGCACAGGTGCTAATGGTCAGCTCTGTGCCCCATGAATATGTATAATCAATAAAAATAAATTTCAAAAAATAAATGAATGGATGGATGGATGGATGGATAAATGAATTGAATGAGCAAGTCAGATTCATCCTCTAAAAGAGAATCCTCCAAGAAACAGGCCACATTAAAAAAAAAAGGTCGTAGGCAAATATAGAATTATGTAAAAACACGACTTATTTTATAGTTCTCTTCAGACTGTGAATATACACTTCCTTGTCAGACCCTCTGTTATATGCAAAGATTGAGTCATATTGAGCCAGCTAATGCTTTGCATATTTTTTACAAACTCTTTAAAAAGCAGGAATTAAACTAGTTAAACTAACTCAAGTATAAAAGAAGAATAAATTAGGTATAAGATGTTAAGTAAATTTACTATACCCAACAAATCTTTTATCACTCAGTCCAATTTCATTAGAGTTTACAGATGTCGCCATTCTTAATCTTGTAATGTGAATGTAATATTTGCAGTTTAAATATACATGCTTCACTTACCACTCATCCTTTTCTCTATTCTGAGAAAAAAAGAATGAGGGCATTATTTACCTCCCCCCTGCTAAAATTTTATTATTAAAACACACACAGACACACATATATACAAACATAAACTCTGTCAGGTTTCCTGATCAATGATCAAGGAAAAAAAAGGATGTTTCTGATGAGCAAATTTTAGGAAAATATTCAAGTTCTTCAAACATTTTTTGTTGAAGTGTTATGCATATGCAAAAGCATGCAAATCATAAGTACACAATTCAGTATAATTTCACAATGTGAATACCTCTGCAACAAGCATCTTCTATGCTATCCAATATAGCTACATGTGACTATTTAAATTTAAATGAATTAAAATTAAATAGAATTAAAAATTTAGTTCTTTTTTGTTTCCAGGCAAGATGGAGTAATAAGGACCAGATTTACCCTTTCAACTGAAACAACTGAAAAACAGTGATCTTCTCAGAAATAAAAAGAAAGAAAAACTAGAAAAATATATAAAATAATGGTTTTCATAATATTGAACCTCAGGTAGTAAAGAGAAATGGGCCCTGAGAGATGAAAACCAGCACAGTGAGCCCTGCCATTGCTTCAGCTTACTCCTTGGACAAGGACTCCGGGAAGCAGCAAGGTGAGAGGAAATCCAGGCAGAGCCTAATGGCATCCCCAAGTTAAGGAGATGACCCTGGGTTTCCTGAGTACAAGGAGAAGTAAGGTTCACAAGATAGAATACCAGAAAAGAGAGAGCTGCACAGAGAAAGAACCCTGGAAATCTGCAGAGGTTTCTTCTCAGAGTATTCAGTTGGTACTAGTCAGTACATGTGTGTGAGAAAATTACTTAGGGCTAGAGAAAGAACCACTTGAAAGAATTAGAGGGAGCTGGGCCAAACACTTGCAGAATGTGTTTGTCTCCAACAGCCAGACTAGAAACTTCATAATTGTTAGGGCACGGTACAAATAAAGGTACTGGCTCTGTAGTGGGGGAAAGTTAATCCTAACCTGAAAGAGATCATCACCAATAGACTACACAGCCAGAAATGGAAAGGAAGCCCTTCAAGCAGAAGAAAAGCATTATCAGATGGAAACACAGACCTACACAGAGGAATGAAGAGCACCAAAGTAGGAACTACACGGGTTAGTATAAAGTACTTTTTCTTTCTATTTAAATCCCTATAAAAGACAGTCAACTGTTTAAAATAAAAATAATAGCAATGGATGGTGGGGTTATAATATATGTAGCAATAATGTGATTTAATAATACAATTAATGGGAGGGGAGAAATGGAAGTTTACTATTGTATGCTACCTATGAAGTAATGTACTAGTATTTGAAGAAAGAGTATACCAAGTCAAAAATGTATATTATAAATTTCAAAGCAACCACACCGAAGTAACATAACAAAGTGTTATAGCTAATAATACAACAACAAAGATAAAAAGACAGCTGGAATGAGTTTATTAATATCAGACAAAGCAAATTTTAGACAAGTAAATTATCAGGGAAAAGAGAGGGTAATTTCTTAATAGAGTAGTTAATTCATCAAGAGGGCAGAACAATCCTCAATGTGTATGCACCTAATAAATGAATTCAAAACAAAGTAAAACCAGTAGAACTGCAAAGAGACTAGATAAACCCAAATGTATATTTGGAGATTTCAACATTCTTTCTCAATTATTGGTAGAACATAAAAGTAATGGCATAGAAGATCTGAACAATACAATCAGCCACTTTGACTTAATTGACAGTGATAAAATACTGCACCGAGCAACATGAGAATACACATTTTTTTTTAGGCGTCCATAGTGCATTTCTAAATGAGGCCGTATTCTGACCCAGAAAACAAGTCTCAAGTCATACAAGTCTCAAATCACACAAATTATACTTTGCGACCAGAATGGATTTAAATTAGAAATAAAAAAGAGAGAGATATATGGAAATTATCTAAATATTTGGGATCTCAATAGCACACTTTTAAATATCTTGGAGGTCAGAAAAGAAATCAAAAAGCAAATTAGAAAGTATTTGAACTGAATAAAAATTAAGATAGGGCATATCAAGATGTGTGGAGTAGAACTCAAGTAGTACTTTGAGAGAAATTTACAGCATTAACACCTATATTGGTAAAGAAGAAATAAGTGACCTGAGACCTTACCTTTAAACACTAGAAAAGAAGAACAAGCTAAATGCCAAGTAAGCCAAAGAAAAGAAATATTCAAGGCAGAATGGAAACCACTAAAATAGAAATGAGAAAATAGTAGAGAAAATTAATAAAATTGAAAATTAATACAATTAATAAAGAAATTCAGTAAAAATTTAAAACCACTAGCAAGAATCATCAAAAATAAAAGAGAGAAGATAAAAATTACCAATATTGGGAGTAAGAGAGCTAATACCACTACAGACTTCACAGAAATCTTAAAAATAATAAGAAATATTATTGAAAACTGTATGGCAGTAAATTTAACAACTTAGATGAAACATAAATTCCTTGAAAGTCACAAACTACAAAAACATTCTTAAGAAGAAGTAGGTGATGTGAATAGCCCTAGAGCTATTCAAGTAATTAAATCTGTACTTTACATCCTTCCCACAAAACAAACAAAAACCCCAGACCTAGATGACTTCACTGGTGAATTCTACCGAACACTTAAGTAAAATATAACATCAATTCTACATGATCACAGAGATTCTTAAAAGTCAGAAGAGTTCCTAACTCATTCTATGAAGCCAGCATCACTTTGATATCAAAATCAGAAAAGAAAAAATTCAGAAGAAATTTCAGGCACGGCTGGATTCAAGTGTGCAGATCATATTCTCAGTTACTTGTCTCTCTCCATGTTTCACTTTTGCTTGTCTCTTTGTTGCTTACATCTCAGGTTTTTCCTGTTCATTCTTACACTAGTGTTATTAGCTATGGTCCATCATTTTAGTATGAGGTTAAAATAAAATTCCTATTACCTAAAAAAGAAAAAAAAATCAGATAAGATCATTGCAAGAAAGAAGACTACTGACTGATATCCTTTATGCTCATGTAAAATTCTAAATTCTAAAAGAAAGTTTTAGCAAGCTGACTACAACAATATATTGAAGTGATAATATATAATGACCAAATGGGGTTTATTCCAGGAATGCAAGGTTGGTTTAACATTTGAAAATCAGACAATACAATTTACCATATTAATAGATCAAGAACAAAAACAAAACACAAAAACAATACATATGTGATCATCTCAATAGATACAGAAGTATCATTTGACTAATTCGACATCCATTCCTGATTTTTTTTTTTAAATCTCTGAAAATAAGGAATAGAAAGAAACTTCTTCAACTTCATAAAGGAAACCTATGAAAAACCTACAGCTAACATCATAATTAATGGTAAAAAAAATGAATTATTTCTTCCTAAAATCAGAACAATGCAAGGATGTGTGCTCTCATCACTTCTATTCATTGTGTACTGGAGGTGCTAGTCAGTGTAATAAGGAAATAAAAAGAAATCATAGGCATCTCTCCCATCTCGGAAAGAAAGAATTAAAGTTATCTTTGTATGCAGATGACATCATCACCTACATAGAAAATTCTTTGTAATTAAAAAAAAAAATTCCTGTAACTAGTTAGTTTATCAAGGTTGCAGCATAAAAGATCAATATAAAAAATTCATTGTATTTCTGTGTACTAGCAATGAATAATCAGAAATTGAATATTCAAAACATGATACCATTTTAAATATTATCAAAAATATGAAACCTTTATGGATAGATCTGGTAAAAGAAGTGCAAGACCTAAATACTAAAACTGCAAAGACATTGTTGAGAGAACTTAATGAAAACCTGAAAATATGGACAGATATATCAAACATGTGAATTCGAAGACTAAATATTGTTAAGATGCTAACTATCCTCATATTGATCTGTAGATTCAAAGCAATTCCAGTTTCTGTCATAATTTATTTTTTATATATTAACATGTTATTTGTAAAATTCATAAGGAAATACAAAATATATAGAATGGTCAAAACAACTTTAAAGGACAAAAACATAGTTTGAGGATGTATTAGATTTTTGTGGCTGCTATAAAAAGTTGCAACAAACTGAACGACTTAAAACAACAGAAATTTATGTTCTCACAGTTCTGGAAGCCAGAAGTCTGAAATCAATGTGTTCGTGTCCTAATCCCTGGAACCTGTGACTGTTACCTCATTTGGAAAAAGGAGTCTTTGTAGGTGAAATTAAATGAAGGATTTTGAGAAGATAGGAACATCAAGAGGCCTGAAATCAAGGCTGTCAATAGGGGTGTGATGTGTTCCTTTGGAGGTTCTAAAGGAAAATCCGTTTCTTGCCTCTTTTACCTGCAGATTGTAAGCATTCCTTGACTTGTGGCCTTGTGGCCATATCATTTCAATCTCTGCCTCCATGGTCACATCAACTCCTCCTCCATGTCTGTCTTCTCCGTTTGTCTCTTTTAAGAACACTTCTAAGGATTTGGGGGCCACTCAGCTAATGCAGAATAATCTTGTCCTCTCAAAATTTTTAATTTAATTTCATTGACAAAGACTCTTTTTTCCAAATGAGGTTACATTCATAGTTCCCAGGGATTAGGATGTGGGCATATATTTTGGGGATCATCATTTAGCACACTACAGAGGACTTACACTATCTGGTTTTAAGATTTATTACAAAACTACTGCAATCAAGACAGTGTGGTATTGTAGATTAATGGAGAGATCACTGGAACATGATAGAAAGTCCAGAAATAGACGCACACATATAGCATCAACTGATTTTCAATTGCAAAGCCAATTCAATGGATAAAGATAATCTCTTTAAAAAATGATCCTGGAACTACTGGAGAGCCATGTGAAAAAAACAAAACAAAACAAGAAATTTGATTTTTACACCATACATATTTGTATTTTTATACCACATATGAAAATTAACTAAAAATGGATTATAAACCTAAATGCAAAACTTAAAACTTTGTAACTTCTAGATTAGAACATAGGAGAAAATCTTTCTGATCCTGAGTTAAGCATATATTTCTTATATACAAAACCAAAAGCATGATCATACAAGAAAAATTCTAAAATTTGACTTCTTCATAAATTAAAACTTTTGCTTTTTGATAGACACATCATTAAGGGATTAAAGAGTTAAGCCACAGACTCCAAAAAATTTGTAAATCACATATGTGATACAGGACTTGTAATCAGAATTCCAAAAGCCAATATCCCAATATAAAATGGTCAAAGCATGAACAGACACTTCACTGAAGAAAATATGTGATGGTAAACAGGCATGTAAAAAAGATTCTCAACATCATTCATCATTAGAGAAATGCAAGTTAAAACTTCAATGAGCTAACACTACACACCCGTTGGAATTCTAAAGTTATAAAGACTGATGATATCAAGTATTGGTGATGATGTGGAGCAAGTGGCACTCTCATCCACTGCTAATGGAAATGTAAAATAGTGCAACTACTTTGGAAACAGTTTGAGAGTTGTTTAAAAAGTTAGACATAAACTTACCATTTGATCTAGCCATTCCACTTCACGGCATTTACACAAGAAACATACAAATCTATGTTAACAAAAATACTTGTATTTGATTGTTTATTGAAATCTTATCATGAGCCAGAAACTTGAAAGAATCTAAATGTCCATCAACTGATGAACTGATAAACCAATTGTTTTGTGTTCATATAAGGAATACTATACAGCAATAAAAGTAAATGAACTAGTGAAACACACAACACAGCTGCATCTCAAATGAAAGAAACCAGAAACAAAACACTATACACTATATGATTACATTCATAAGAAGTTTTAGAAAAGGCAAAATTATAGCAACAGAAAGCAGATTAGTGGTTTCTGGAGACTAAGAGGGGAAAGGAAGGGATTGGCTACAAAGACACACGGTAGAACTTTTTTGGGTGATAAAAAATGTTTTATATTATGATGGTAATGATTACACTACCATATATATTTGTAAAAACATATCAAACTGTATAGTAAAATTGATAAATTTTATCACATGTAAATTGTACCTCCCTAAAGCTGACCAAAAGGAAACAAAATTGGTAAATATTGTAAGAATTGACCAAATATGTACTTCCTTGAATTTTCTTTTCCCACAAATTTACAGTCACTGATTCTCCTTTTTCACTTCTTGTCTCAGACTCAGAGGGCAAGGTGCCTGTTCTTATATTTAAAACCGAATTCTCTATCTTGACATCATTTCATTCCTTTCACTACAATGTCTCTCTCCATCTCTTTCTAGTGTACTGTTTCCTTCATTTTCCACAACCTTGGACTTTTATTGGCTTTTTCCTTTTAGCCTTTAAACGTGGTCAAGTGAAACAGAAACATCCATTGACCACAGTTTCAGCTGTTTCTCTCCTTCCCTTCTCAGCCAATCTGTGTCTAATGGATTTTTCTCTGTGCCTTGGCTCATGCTGTTGCTTTGCTTAGAATTTCTTTCCTTGTCCCTTCAGCTTGCCTCCTCCACTTTCACCTAATTAACACATAAACATTCTATGACACCAGTTCTTTTGGGAATCCTTCCATTATCTTTTGCAACTTTAGGCCTAAATCTTCCTTTTTCTTTTCTCCAACTTGCTCATCCCATATTGTTTTGAAATCAGCTATTTTGAGACTGTTTTGCAGTTACGGACTTTGTGCCACTAGATTCACTACATCTAGAACATAGTAAATATTTTGTATTAAGTGTGAATAATATAGCTTTGTAATTTATAAAAAATACATAAATGCAAGTCTTTATTTAAAATGCTGATTATGAGCCATTTATAGAAATTTACATTATCTTTGGGGCAAACTTTTTTTTAACAACACCGAAGATGGTTATATATTTTAGAAATACCGATCTCTAGCATAGTTTATAACATATATTGTATAGTATTTAAAGGGATACTCAGCTTTTAAAAGTTATGTTATTAACTGATTCCTCTAGAATTCTAGGTAGACATGGTTTTTACTGTATTCATTATGCCTTGTAATAGTACTAAATACATTTCAAAATGCTTTCATGCACATTTTATCATTGGATCTGTTCAACAACACTGTAACCAGCTAAGGCAGGTATTGCAGGTTATATTGTTGTATCTGCCTCAAGTAATAGTGAAATTCCTGCCACTGGAAGTGTTGAAATTGAGGCTGGATGATAGACTATCCCCACTGGCCTATTATCCATATTCAAAAAAATACAAAATACAAATTGACCACATAAGTCAGTGTCGTCTGGCCGTTGACAATGACCTTTTAGGAGAAGTTATTTTTTTAATATAGGTCACATGTAACATAAAACTTAAAGCTTTCATTTTTTTTTTCCTTAAGAATACAGAGCTATAATTTTATACAAAGAAGTCAGATTTCACCAGACATGCTTAAAGGAATTATTCCTTCATAATTTATGATTTTTCTTAGTAATTTAAAAAAATGTGCCTTAGTCATATTTTCATGTAGCTCTTCTCCCATCTTTAATGATGTGCTATTTAAATAGGCACGGATTAAAATACAGCTGCTGCTGGAAGTGTGAACTGCCAGTAAACTTGACAATCAAATGCTGCTGGTATCAGATGTCCAAGTACTACAAGGGCTGACAAGTACTACTTTGCATTAGACATGCTATTATTTATAGCTCATATTGTTGATACAGGCATGAATCAATGCAGAAGATAAGAACAGAAAACACCAATAAGCATCTTCTGAACAATAGGTGTCACTCTTCCTCCTGAATCTGGACCTTATTCGCTTTGGAAGAGCTAAGGCGTTTAGTTTCGCCGTTCACTGTTTGTAGATATTGTCTTCATAAGTCAAGTCTTTTGTTAGCATGAATTGAAAATAGTGTCTCCCTTGTCACTTATAGACAATAATCACCCACTTTACAAATTGCTGATTGAAAAGAGCATGGCCATTAACATTTGTTGAGCAGCCCCTGGGTGCAATGGGCTACAACAGGAAGAAAAAGGAGAAATAAATGATAAAGTGAAGGGCAGGTTCCAGAGAGATTTTAAGCTGCCTATCAAGACTCTTAGACATACTGTGTGCTAGAAAGGCAATTTAATTAAGCTGCTATTTATTTAGTAATAACTGAGGCACTGACACAGTTTTAAAAGATGATTTTAGGGCCGGCCCATGGCTCACTCGGGAGAGTGTAGTGCTGATAACGCCAAGTCAAGGGTTAAGATTCCCTCACTGGTCACCTTTTTTAAAAAAAATAAATAAAAATAAATAAAAGACGATTTTAAAAATGCACAGACATAGTATGTCCCCTCAAAGAATTAAGGATCCCAGCTATACAGACAGAACATAAACGTGTAAAAAGTAACCAACAATATTATTCAGTATATTAGGTTCAAATGAGTAATGAAGATGGTAACAGCTATGGATGTGGACAGCTGTACAAAGAAGGGTATGGGACTTCTCAGAAAAAATGGATTTTGAGATGGGTCTTTAAAAATGAGCAATATTTGATGCATGGAAGAGAGCGAGGGAGGCTGTACAGAGAGACAGTGATAGGCTTCTACAGCTTATATTTGTGAGGGTTGTGCCAAAGAGAATGTGGAAGTTGTTACAGGATAATGGGAAGCAACCACCAAGAGATGGTTTGGGGCATGACTGGAAAAAACCTTGAATAGTAATAAATATATTTTACTTTAATGGATTCTTCAAGACAAAACTGTAATGGTGACAGAATATTTTTAATTTTCCTTTCTGTACTTACAGAGTTTGTTTTTCTATGGTTTTTAATAACTTTCCCCCAACACTGACTTATTCCAACGAACTCCCTCCCATATGATGGGTTACTATACAGAAGGCATTGAGCTACAGCTATATTCAAGAACTACTCTGGGTAAATAGAAACCTGGAGCACAAATAACTCTAATCTAGGGCATCATACACTTATCTGCCTAACGGGTTTCAGGTGAGATGAGGTTTGGATAAGGAAGAATTTGCATCTGGGTGAAGACATTAGCACACATATATCCGAAGCTTTTTTGTCATAGTGCCT
>NW_007728286.1:278380-292937 GCF_000696425.1 Galeopterus variegatus | reverse complement strand
ATAGTGCCTGAAATGCACCAAAGTGACCTCACCATTTGGATCCGAGGGCTCTTTCAGAGGCTCTCTGTACAACCAGAAAGAGCTGCTGAAACTCAAGAGATGGTGCAATTTCATGATCTATTATGAAAACTTTAGGAGATACTGCAGGTAAGGACTATCTCCATGATATGTCACATCTTCCTCATCATGTGACTGCCACTGTGTCTGTCTAGACTGATTGGACCACTGGAAATTCTTAACTTTGCTCACTGTAAATAGTGGGTTGCAGCTGCTTGAGCAAATTCAAGGCATGATGCCTTGTCCCCATATGGCAAAAGGATCTGCTTTCTTTATAAAAAGTGAATATATTGATCTGGTTTAGAAATAGCAGAGTTAACAAAATAATTTCTCTTTTATTCAAGTTAATTTAAGTGAGCAAATTTTTAATATTAATGTTTTAAAAATGATAGCTCAACACCTATCACATACTATGGCAACTGAAAATGTCTGCATAGTGTCTTTTGGTTACAGACTTTTTCATAAAAAATCATTTTTGCTGTACAATAACCTTAGCTATAGGCTGCACAAATATTACACTCCCTCCAGTTTTACAAAGGAAAGAGGACCAAAGAAATTGCTTGTCTAGAATTACATATCTAGTATGTTAAAAACCCATGTTCTTTCCAAAACTTAAAATGGCACTTTGAAATATGCATTCCCAAAATTAAGAGAAGTTAAAAATCTAGAAACTGTCCTGAGTAAACATAAAAATTTAATATATGATAAAAGGAAGCATGTTATGTCAGTGAAAAAGGAATAGAGGGTTTACTAAATGGTTTTGGAACACTGTTAAATCATCTGAAAAAAGATCAAAATAAATAAAAAAGATCACATCAAAATAAATTCTAGATGAACCAATAATTGAAATGTAAAAAGTGAACTGGAAGAACTACAAGAAAATATAAGTGGTTGTTTCTATAACTTTGGTACGAAGATGACTTACTAAGTAACACAACAAAGCAGAAATCATAAAAGAAGCAAGTGAAATATTTGATTGAATAAAATATGAAACCTCTTTAAGCCAAATTACTATACACGGAACTAAGACAAACAACACATTTGAGAAACATTTGTATGCTATATCACAAAGCATTTTTATAGCTAAATATAAATATTTCCTGCATATCAATAAAAGACACATACCCTAAAAGAAATGGGAAAATGTCTTAAATAACAAATTCACAAATAAACAAGACAAAGAAGTAACCAATAAGCATATGAAAAAATGCAGTATTACTGTCACAGGGATCAATTAATAAGGCTAGTAGTTAGACAGTTTGTTTAAATCCAGGCTTAGCTACAAGCCAAAATGTTTTTAAACCTAGCATAAATTATTTAACATTTTAACCTGTGAAAAAGTACCTAATTTCTCTGTGCCTCATTTTCCCTGCCTGTGATATGGTGGTATTAATAGGAATTGCCTCAGAGTATCTACTTCATCTGGTTATTGTGAGGATTAAATGTTATAATTTGTTTTTTAAGTGCTCCAAAAGTGTTTGGTATACAGTAAGTGCTGAAGAATTTTTAGGTAAATTAAAATAACAACGAGAACCCATCTTTCACTTTTTGTATCACCAAAAATTTATAGGGACCTTAATACTTTCAATAAGGCTTAAGGAATTAGTCCCTCATACAATTGCTAGTTGAGTGCAAATTGATGGAGTCTTTCAGGAGGACAAAATACATCAAACTTTAAAATATATATTGATTGAATATTTTCTCTTTTAGATATTTGTTCTGAGCAAATGAATAACATTTATCAATGAATTATTTTCATTAGAGAAAAATTAAGTAACTTAAATGTCCAACAATATGAAAACGGTTGATTAAATAAATTATGATATACATATATTTTTTTAAAGTGTATTTGTATTACATAAATGTATGATAGATATGGTATATTTAGTGCTATCTATATATTTGTATACATGATGTTTTATGTAGAAAATAATGTGTAAAAGTTATGATCAGATATCCAGTAGATAATATGTGAATATGACGTATACACAGGTTATCACTGAAGAGGGGGTTGACAGGTGATTTAAATTTTCTTCCTTAAATGTAGTCCCTAAGCTTAACAATGATTATTTTTATAATAAGAACTACAAGAGGAAAAGTGTGTTTTGCTGCTGCTGTTGTTTTCCTTAAAAGAACAAAGAGGAAATGGGGAATGGAGAAATACTGAAACAGGCATTCAGGGGAATGGTTTTAGATATTCGTATGGGTTACCTTCTAATGTGGTAAATGGGCACATTATCTCTAGCACTCACCTCATCTAAGTGATGAGTGCCAGCCCAACTCTTGCTAATGTGTTTGTAGCTAACTAGATCGATTGGTTCTTAAAGCCAAGGCAAAGGCAGTGAATGTACTAGGCTAAGCCAAAAGCCAACATCTTGACTTTCCCATTGACATCATTTAAACTTTAGCAAATCACTTATCTGAATACTTTGAATGAGTAAGTAGTTCCCATGGATGATAGAAAAATTGCATTCAGTCTTCTGACAAATGTTTATAGTGCATCTAATTCCATGCCAGTGCTATGCTACACACTGGGGATACTGCAGAAAGGAATAGAGACTCTGGCCAGGTGCTCCTGCAACTGCTTACTGGTGGGGAGAGGGGCATTTAACAAGCACCCACTGTCAGTACGGCGGTCGTGATGAGGAAGTGCGGCGTGCTGCTGCTTAATAGATACTGACTAAGTGCCCTACTGTGTGTGAGGTGAAATACTGAAAATACTGAAGCCAGGAACCCTACTGATCAACATCCCTGCCCTAATGGAACTTACATTCTAGGGAAGGAAGACAGAAAGTAAATTAAATACATAAAATGCCAAGTTAGGTTCAGTGGCAGTAAGTTTTAAGGAAAAAGCGCAGGAGGAAGGTGGGTAGGGAATGCTGAGCAATGGCAATTACCTGAAGAGTAAAGGGAACCTGCCAGAGAAGATAATATGTGATGAAATACCTAATGGAGTGAAGGGAGAGAGCCCTGCGAATATTTAGGGGAGGGTCATTTTGGAAGAGGGAAAGGAAGAGGATGAAGGGGAGGTAAAAGAAGCAGAGTGCCCAGCAAGGCAGAGGCTCCAGGGACAGAGCACAGCTGCTGCTGTTCAGGAGTGGTAGACAGTCCATGTGACTGGACATACTGATGAGGAGGTGTCACTGAGGTAACAGCAATCCAGATCCTGTATAACCTTGAAGGCAAAGGTAATGGCCTTTGCCTTTTACTCTGATGTCACTGCAGTGTTTTGAGCCTGGGAGCCACACAGTCTATATTTATAACAAGATCATCCTGGTAGTTTACTTGAGAATAGATGGAAGGAGTACAAATATAAGAATTAGGGATACCAATTATGAGTACACTGCAATAATTCAGGTGATGATGGAGTTGCCAGGAACAGGTGGGCAGCAAGGGATGAAGTGAGAAGCTGCTAGATTCCAAATATGTTTTGAAAGCAGAGAAAACAGAGTTTGCTGATGGACTGGAAATAGGGTATCACAGGAAGACAGAAATTAAAAGAGACTAATTTTTTTTTTAACACGAGCAAGGGAAGAATGGAGTTGCCATTATATAAAATGAGAAAGATTACAGGAGGAGTGGCCTTTGAGAGAAGACAAAGAAGGAGTTCAGTGTTGGACATGTGAAGTCTGAGATGCCTAGAATAGACACCTGCATGGAGAAAGTATTATATAAAATGAGAAAGATTACAGGAGGAGTGGCCTTTGAGAGAAGACAAAGACGGAGTTCAGTGTTGGACATGTGAAGTCTGAGATGCCTAGAATAGACACCTGCATGGAGAAAGTCAAGGAGGCAGAGGGAGAGAAGGAGTTCAGGGGAGAGATTAGGGCTGGGATGGAACCACGAGCATCAGCATGTAGACAGTGTATTTAACGTGATGGGACAAGGTAGTATTTATCAAGAGTGCTGATAGTATTTATCAGCAATGAGAAGAGGTTCAAGACAGAGCCCAGGGACTCCATCGTTAAGAGACTGGAAATTAGAGGAAACAACACCAGAGGAGAGTGAGAAGGAGTACTTCCTGAGCTGGAAGGAAAATCAGGAAAATATTCCAGAAAACAAGAGACGAAAATGTTTTAAGGAAACAGGACGGATCAACAGTCAAATGCTGTTGGTAGGTTGGGCAGTGGTAGGACTGAGAGGTGACCACTAGATTTGGAAACATGGAAGTCACAGGTGACCATGACAGAAGCAATTTTAGAGAAGAGATGGGTCAGAGGCTTGATGGGGGTGGGTTCATGAAAGGATAGGAGGTGAAGTATTGGATGCAACTTTTCCCAGAGTTTTGTCTTTTGAAAAATAGAAAAAGAAAAAAGTAAAAAATAAAGAACATGGAGAAATAAATGGCAACCAGATGTCACCAAGATTTTTATTTTTAATAAGAGAAAAATATTATGAGAAATATTATCCTTATAAGAAACACCCAGAAAACAGAAAAATTGATGATGCAAGAGAGTGAAATTATTGGAGCAGTGTTCTTGTGTAAGCAAGGGAGGATCTCGTGCACAGGCAGAGGGTGTCTTAGTGTGGGTTCCTAGAAAAATAAAGCTTTATGTGTTAACATTTTACCAGAAAGTGAAATTCCAGGGAAACAGCAGTGAGGATACAGGGACTATGGTTGGAAAGGAAGGAAAGCAAATATAAGAAAATGCTACTGATCTGATCATAGCTTTGTGACAAACTCAGTCTTGCACAACACCATCAGAGATACTACGTCAGAGGTTAGTAAGTCCCCAAATAGTGCATCTAAGGGGAGAAAGAGAAGAATTTGTTCAACTGTTCATATTGCCCATCTGTCAAAGTTGTATTACCAAGGGAAGACCGGGGGTGGGAGGCCAGAGGAGTGCATGATAACTGGGAAATGGAAGCTGCCATCGGCTTGTGCCCACAAATGACTCTGAAGACTTAGAACAGCACCCAGAGTGGGCACCTTGTCCAGTGGCAGCAGCAGGATGAACCTATCTTTTTGGTTGTGTAAACTGTCATCAAGCTGCTCCGGCAGACAACAAGGCAAGTGCACAGATCTGGGGTGGTGCATAAACTGGAAATAGTACAGAAGGTTCTCAGCCTTTGGTTGGGGAATTGATAGATTTTCCAAGAGATGAACTAAGAGAGATGGCAAGATATTTGGACATAGATACAGGTATGTGGGCAGTAGTGGACCTTGTAAAAATTTTCCTTTGTTTGCTTCTATTTTTTAAATAGAAGTTATCTGGGAGTGAGAATGAGATGAGTAGGTTTTGGAAGCTTGTGGAATGAGAAGGTTAAAATGGTCATGTAGGAGAATGGGAGCTTAAAAGGACTAGGGAGCTTGGGGTTGCTCACCTAGGGAGCCTGCAAAAGCTTCCTGGGGAAAGGGATCTTGAAGTTGAGATCTTAGAATGATCTGGAGTTATTCGAATGGACAGGGGACTTATGTTCTGGAAAAGGGAGTATAGTATGTGAGGACTAAGAAGAGCACAGCACATCTGAATGTGAGTATTGCTGAGAGTGGTGCATGCGGACCACAGCAGGATTGAGACTGCAGAAGCGGATGGGAGGGAAATTTGTTCATGTCTCATATTTCGTGGAATTGTGTAGATAATATCTATAACAGGAAATAAAGATGAAAATAAATTAAATTAACAGAAATATATTAAATTAAAAATATCTAATTGTTCTTACTTAATTATTTTAATTCAGTAGGGGTTTAGTATCATCTGATGACATTGACAGTAAAAATACCTGGCAAACAAACTAGGGTTATTGAAGTGCAAGTCAAGAGTTAAAAATTTTATAAATACTTGTGAAATTCAGATACACTGGAAATTATTGATGTCCTTAATGAAAGTCACAATTAGCTTCATGAACAGAAAAGTAAGCATAACTGCAATTCATAAATATGAAAAGTATTCATCACTACTCAGATAATAGACTATATTATCTTTGCTCCTCTGTAATAGCTTCATAGCTATTACATTGGAGAGGAACTTAATGATATACTTATGATACTTAGTATCTTTAGTAGAAGTATCCTAAGAGCATACTCAGAATTACAAAAACACACATCTATGCACATACATAGATATTCATAACTTTTGCAGAGAAGCTAGACAAAATGTGGAATGGAAGGACCTAAAAATGAAACCAATCACTATCTTGGCAATAAGAGGTCTTTCACTCTACTTAGGCATCGCTGTGAAAATAAGAGCATGCATTAACATCAATTCAGTTAGTAATGTGTTTCAATACTTATAACTCTAAGATATTTTTATCCTTCCCATAAATAATCAAAATATATTTGGACATAATGACATCTAAAACTATAGAGAATTAAGAGCAAATTTGAAGTAGTAATGATACTCCATTTTAAGAAAAAGTCCCACAGGGTATACTCAAATTTTAGTTCTTCATCTAAACTTGCTTATACTACTCTATTTATCTTGTGTATCCTGAAATATATGTTTGAGGACACCCCTTTGATTTTATTCATTCTTCAATGCAGTATTTGTTTGTTTGCTATGGTGTGTCTATGTTCTCTCAGTTATGTTAAAAGCTATGGAAAATACAAAAAGTAGCATAATGCCTTCCCCTGGGGAGATTCCCAGAAAAAACTTGGGAGAACTACAGTTCCCCCTTCAACCCCCTCAAATCAGGTAATTGGCTTAAGTCCATGAGGCTTCTCAAAATGGAAGAGGGGTCTGGTAGAACCACATGAATCATGCATGCTTCCATCATTTGCCATTAAAATACAGTGGAAAATTTAAGTCACCACATGCTTGACATGCTGTGGTCCATGAAGCGGGGAGAAATGGTGTGCCCCCTTTAATTACTCCTATGGAACTGAGCACATGTCTAGCCATGGTCTTCTCTTTTACTATTTTCCAAATAATGAGTACGCTAATTGCTTCAGCTGGAGCAGCCGAGCACATTCTAATACTTGGCTGCAGGGTTCTTTCCCTTTCTTCCTTCCCTCCGTTCTCCACACGCATTTTCCCCCATCCCAGCCCCCCCCCCCCCCCCTTTTTTTTGGTCTGAATTTGATGAAGTTCTGGTTTTTACTCCCTGAAAGTTTAAGTGGTTGAATTAAATCACAACTTGCTTTGGTCAATTATCCAGGGAGCTCTTCAGGAATTGGGGAAACATTTTATTTACGACTCAGCTTTCCACCTGTGCTGACATGGCATGGAATTTACAACTAGATTGAAAGCGTTATAACCGGCACTTCAGAAATTCCACATTCTCTTGAGCTGCATTATTATGGAACATTTGTCAGGCAGCCAATTGCTGTGTCAGTGCCTAATTGATTTATATTAGCATCTGTAGGAATGAGGTGAGGTGAGGGAGGACGTGAGCCTGGGCCCACTTCACAGTCCCAATTGCTGAGTTTCCTGTGGACAGCAGAGATTTGCAAAAAGAATTGAACATAGACACCATGTGTTTTTTTCCTTCTTGGTTTATTTTTATGCAATGTGTTCAAAATTACAGATGTTAACAAAGCCAGTATAAACTTTTATTACTTTATAAAACGTCCAGTGAGCTTAGCCTCTTCCTGCCACTATCACTTAACAATAGAGAACACCTGGATCTAAAAGGTGGGCTTCATTTTTCCCCTGTGTGTGTTTGGGGGGTGGAGGACAACAAAATCACGAAACCTCTTCCAAATGTTCTCTTCTGACTGCCTTCATTTACAAAAAATGGTAGTTAGCTTTAATAGCTCCTTTTTACTCTCAGACCCTGCTTCTCCTGCATTAGGAACATAAACTTATATTACTTACTTAGAAACACCTGGTCTGAGGTTAGGTCCAAGTCGAGGAAGCCTGGAGAAATCAGCAAAAGATATCATGGTGAGAATGAGCAAGACATTTGTTCTTTGAAATTTTGGTTCTTGGCACAATTGGTTTATGCAGGAGCTCCCAAACTAGTGCAGCACCCGGAGTATCTTGGCTAACATGGTTTTACCTGTTGACATTCCTGATGGACACCATGGTCCCTGCCACTCCCTAATGTATGATATTTGGCTTCTGTTGGTATGTGACTGTGCAATGATTTACACACTGCCATCTTGCAGCTTCTGCAAGAGGCGTAGAGCAGGGATCTGGGATGATAGGAGACAGGGATGGTAGAGTGTGGGGCCTACAGAGTTAATGAAAGAAAGGAGGTACAATGAACCTGTGTTGAATTATCCTAACCAACTCCACTCTTCCCATCCCTGCAGCAATTCTATAAATTCTGGAAAACAAAGTCTTTAGAGATAATTTTCTCTCATGATGGTAGAGTGTGGGGCCTACAGAGTTAATGAAAGAAAGGAGGTACAATGAACCTGTGTTGAATTATCCTAACCAACTCCACTCTTCTCATCCCTGCAGCAATTCTATAAATTCTGGAAAACAAAGTCTTTAGAGATAATTTTCTCTCATTTTTTTTTTGTCGGGGAGGGGGAGCCTCCATTCCGAAATGCAACTATAACTTCTAGACAGCAGGTTACATTACCTGTTCTGAAGAATCGCTGGAGAAGGTGATCCTGCAACATCCTTTAGTCGAATAAAGCTTTTCTTCATAGCCAGCTTGGGTCTTCTATCTTCGGTAGAGGCCTATCGCTGATCCCGAGAACAGTTAAAGGACTTGTCCCAGGATCATTACAAAAGTATCAGCTCAACCACAATAAGAACATGGGCTTGAACTTTCGGAAGGAGAGAACAGAACTGTGGTTACTAGAGGTGGGAAAGAGGGAACTGGATGGGGGATCATCAAGAAATTGATTAATGGACACAATGAATGATTTCATTTTGTAATGATAAATATGTTAATTATCCTGATTTGGTCATCACACGTTGTATACAGGTATTCATATTTAACTTTGTACCTCACAAATATGTATAATCAATTATGTGTAAATTACAAAAAACAACAACATGGAAATCAACTTTCACCCGTGGGATCCTGGACCCTTACATACAGTCTTTATAGAGCACTGCATTTTTCCAAGTGCTGTTATGTATCTTATTTCCTTCGATCTCCACAACAGTCCTGTACTTGACAAACACTATACTTATTTTATTAACCATGTTTTGGAAAATAAAAAATATTTTCTAGGAATACTGAAAGTATAGTTTCAAGTCAGATAGAGAACCCAAATCTTTGTCCTCTAACATATGTTTATAAATATGACTTTTCATTTAAATCCACAATATCAGAGTGAGATGAGTGAGGTTAAGTGTAAGAGAAGGTCTTATTGATTCATAATAAATAAAGAATTTGCCCAAGATTTTTGATGGCAGAAATAGAACCAGGTTTCTTATTTGCCCCATGTTATTCAACAATAGTAAGAGTAAAAGAAATAACAGAAGTAACTATCTCTTTTTAATCCAGGTGCCAGGAACCATACTCTTGCATTATTTATAACACGTGCAACAATCTTGGAAAGTAGGTGTTCTCTTCAATTTACATATAGGAAAACTGAGGTTTACAGAAGTGAAAAATTCACATATTAGGTAACTGGGGTCAGTGCAGGGATTGGAGTCTAGTTATATGCCTCCTAAATCTGGGATCTCATCACGAAATCAGTGTGCCACATTAATTTATAAACATTTGTTTTATTTGTGTAATATTCTCCAAGCTTGTTTCACAGATAAATAAAAAGCATTCGTGAGGTTTGATATAATTTTTATATTAGGAAGTTTCTCCCTTATTCTTATCCCCTTAACATGCTTCTCTCCCCATTCAATACTGAATGCCCCTAAACATTTCCAAAAATACGGCCTCCCTGAAAAACAAACTCAATTTTAAACATTAAAACATCAAATAGGTTTAGTTCTTATATTTCTTTCCAACTTTGCCCTCAAAGTTGGTGAGACTTTATGGTGGAAAGGTAGATAACATAATTTGACTGCTTTTACCAGTGAGTATTAAACTGGTCACAAAGTAGTAATTTAATCTTACCACACATCATTAAAGACTTAGCTTACATTTTCATACATTAATCCTTAAAATGTGGTCAATAGGCCAGAGTTTATGAGCCATTTCTTTGGGTTCTTAGAAATCATTGTGTTGGTGGATGTGCATTGTCACAATTACAGCTGGGCACAGGGTGGGGACCGAGTGTATAAAAAAAAATGACATTAGAATTTATAATCCCAAACACTGCAAATTACACAGTTGAGGATTAGGGATGATAGCTTCTAGTCACAACATACCTACCATGATATAATCTCTTAAATAGGTTTTTATTTCTCTCACTTGTAAAACCCATCTCAGATGCTGTGGTCTCAATTAGCCAAGGTGACTATACATTGGTAAGAATGATTTTCATTGCTTCCTTCTTCTAAGTCTATAAACTCACCCAGCTCTACCCCACCACAAGAATAATGTCATTTAATCCTGCTCCCCACTGCTTCAGGGTACTAACTCATCTTTCAACCTCCTTTCATTACTATAATCCTAAGTAGTTCACACTTGTTTTCACCTCAAAACCACTATTCAATTCACTATATCCAAGGTTCTACAACACCACCCTTATGGCATTGTTAGGAAACCTAAAATAGAGCCCCTTCCTGGCCTTCATTCTACAGGAGCTGTCCATCGTAGCTGACATTGAAGGAATGCATCATCGATACTGACATCAGAAAGACATGTTTCCAAATTGTGGATCCTCTACCACTCACTGGCCTGGGGAAGTCACTTATCTCTTCTGAGTCTCAGGTTTCTCATCTGTGAAATGGGAGAAGTATCATCAACACTGAAGGATTATAAACTTTCAATAACATTGCATATTAATAATTCTTGATCTGCGCAGGACAGTTTCTGTAGGACTCTTACTCCTGCAACACTTTGAACATAATAGGATCTTCTCGACAGTGACATTGTTCTCATCTCCTCTTCTTCCCCAGCTAAATTCCAAGGCCAATCACTGTAAGTATCCCTCACATACATTTCCAAATCCTTTATTCCTTTGCGTCACTGTGCTCACATGACAAAACTACAATCCTGGATATATCCAACTGTCTGTCTTCTCCACGCCTGCACCTGCAATGCTGAATAAGGCTGCAGAAAAACATACACCATAATGTGCACCAAACTCGAGTGGGACTGTGAGGCAGCCTAGACACTGCCATACTGCATTTCATTACCATTATTCTCCCACTCTGCTGGTGTCAAATCTCTGGCACCTCCTCCATTTTCTATCTCATTTGGCTCCTGATTCATTGAGAAATTAGAATATATCAGAAGAGAATGCACATAAGCTGCCACCACCACCACCACATGTACCCTCTCTCCAGTGTCAGTGTCATATATCTATCTTCCCTCAGACATCATGATAGGACTGTCATCTGCGCTCTTTGTTAAGATTGCCTACTGGTGCATTAAGCTCTGGCCCTGTAATTCTCTCTCTCTCTCTCTCTCTCTCCTCTCTCTTTCTTATCAGCAATTTTTAATCCTCTACTGGATCTTCTTCATTAGCATAAAATATAAATATGCTGTGCTTTTGCCTATCATATAAAACAAAATCAAACAAAACTCTCTCTACCTAGCTTTTCTCTTGCAGTGGCTGCCATGTTTCTTTTCAGTTATAGTAGAACACCTTGAAAGAATTGTTTATACTGGCTGTGTCTAATTTCCTTCCTCCCATTCTCTCTTGAACCCACACTAATCAAGTGTTTGCACTCATGACTCCACCAAAACCATTACTATCACAGTCACAGTGATCTTCACATTGTTAATTAAATCCACTGATAAATTCTCAGTCCTCCTCTTTCTTGACCTTTTAGCAGATTTGGCATGGTCAGTTATTCCCTTCTCCTTGACACACTTTTCTCCACTTGGCTTCCAGGGACAGACACTACCTTTGTTTGTTTTTCTCCTACCTAAGTAGTGGCTCCTTCTCAGTCAGCTTGGATAGATTCTCATCTCCCAGACCTCTTATAGTTGGAGAGACCTGCAGCTCAGTATTGCCTCTTCTCTTTTCTGTCTATACTCACTCTCTAGGTGAGTTAATTTGGTCCAAAGACTTTAAATACCATCTTTATGCTAATGACTCCTGAGTTTATAAATTTATTCCAGACATATCAACTGCCAACTTGACAGTCCCATTCAGATATCACTCAGAATTCACTCATCTGTCTAAAACTGAGATGACATTCTCTACTAACCTAATCCTCCCACAGTCTTCCCCATCAGAGATTAGACAACTCCATCCCTTAAGTTGCTCAGACCCAAACCCTTATGGTCTTCCTTGACTCCACTTTTTCTTTCTGGCATAAAAAGAAGCAAATTTATTCTATATTGCTTCTAAGTACAGAAGTTTTACCAGAAAATGAGACAGTCTTCTATTTCAACATAACAAATCTGTCTGCCAGACATGGAAAGGAATATTCACAAGATTGAGCTTTTAAGCACTGACTGATAATTATTTATCAAACAAGCTATAAAAGGAATCTTTACACTTGAGAAAGTGACCTCTGTAGATATTCCTATTTCAAGAGTTGAAAAATTTTCATCTATAATTCATCCCACCCTTGCAAATAAATTCATGTTAATAACTTGACATTTACATGAGCCTTACACTACCATATACTTTGTTTTACATGCAAACTTAGGTAAGTTCCTTTCTCTTTCTGAGGCACGATTGTCTCCTACACAAAAACGAAGGGGTGGTGGTTGACTAAAATTCTGAGCATCAGAAGTTGGATACAGTGCAATATTTATTGGACTTGAAATAGACCTGGTTTTGAGTTCCAACTCTGACATAATTTGTGTGATATAGGAAAAGTTATTTAACTGCCCTGGGGTTCAAATACATTGTCTTCAAAATATGAGACATCTCATATCCCAAATACCTGTGTAGTGCTTCAATTCCTTCTACAATACACCCACAAATATGAGAAATGCTCTAAATGATTGCTATACATTATTTTTCATATATCACTGAAATCTATCTTCCCATAATTTCTATCCATTAGTATGGGTAACTCTTAGGAGACAAGTGTCCTCTCCTTTTCTATTTGATATCTCTTTAAATGCTTAAGAAATGGCTTATTCTTTCCCTAGTTAGCTAGAATTTCTTCAAAAGCTAGAATTTCTTCAAGTCTCCTTGTATGACATAGTTTCATGTGTTCTCACTTCTCTCATCATTCTCTTATGAACTGCCTCCTGTAGTGGGGCTGGTTGAGGGTTAATAGAACATATAGCAAGACGGAAGATTTTAGCGCTTGTAGGGTAGGCTGTGTGCTTTCTTCTCTAATTGACATCACTTTTTCTGTCACACCCCACATTCAACCCTTCAACAAATCCTGCTGACTTTAAATTCAAAATACATAAACAATATAGTCCTCACTACCTTCACAGCTATAATACTAGTCCAAGCAACTATCATGTCTTGCCTGGATTATGAAAATGGTCACAAAACTAGTCTCTTTGCTTTCAACCTTCCCCTCTTCAGTCTATTATCAACATAGCCATAACATAAACCTATTACTATATGTGTTTCTTCTGATCAAAACCCTTCAAGGTCTATGCCTGTCCCATAAACAAAAGGCCAGTGTTCTTGCACATATGTCCCCATGACAGGACCCTTGTGTCACCTTTCTGGTTTCATATCCTACTTCTTTCTCCCTTGCCCACCCCCAAGTCACATGTTCCTTCTTCAACACCTTTATACTTGCAGTTTGTTCACTCTGTGTGGAGTGCCCTTCCCCCAGACATTAACATTGCTGGATCATTCACTTCTTTTAGGACATAGCTCAAAAGAGTGAATTTTCTCTGGCTACCCTATCTAAAATTTTAGTCCCCACCCCTGATACTGCTAACCCATTTCCTTGCTTTATTTTTCTTTTCGGCACTTGTGACTATGTAACCTACCTCTGGCTACCCTATCTAAAATTTATACTGCTAACCCATTTCCTTGCTTTATTTTTCTTTTCGGCACTTGTGACTATGTAACCTACCATATAGCATTAATTTTGCTTCTCATTTATTCTCCATGATAAGTTCAATGAAGGCAGCAACTTTTATTTATTTTGTCTCTTCCCTGCAAGTAGAACAAAGCTTCACATATAAAAAGTGCTCAGTACACGTTTGTTAAATGAATGAATGAATAGTAGGCAATTGATACAATTTCAATCTCCTTTATGATCCTTATTTTTCTTACTTCCCTGCAAGTAGAACAAAGCTTCACATATAAAAAGTGCTCAGTACACGTTTGTTAAACGAATGAATGAATAGTAGGCAATTGATACAATTTCAATCTCCTTTATGATCCTTATTTTTCTTTTACCTTTCTGAAAACTTCTTTTAGGCTTTATTTTAATTCCACTTCATCTGTTTGTCCCCTACACTTCTGGCTCTCTTATCTACTCACTCTACAAACTCTCTTGGTTTCATAGCCTGTCAGGATGTAGACTCTAAGTTGCAGGCTAATGATTTTTATCTCTTCATCTAGAGTATTTTCACTCTCCTGAGACTTGTTCTCTCTTTCTAACAGCCTATTGAATGTTTCATTTAGTTTTTTTTTTTTTTTTGTATG
>NW_007728286.1:271886-277998 GCF_000696425.1 Galeopterus variegatus | reverse complement strand
GTTTGTGTGTGTATGCATACACATGCATAGATAGATAGATAGATAGATAGATAGATAGATAGATAGATAGATAGATAGATAGATAGATAGATAGATGGATAGATAGAGAGAGAGATATATATGACACATACACATGGCAATATATATAACATAGCCACACTCAAAAATGAGATGAACATATCTGTGGACCAGACTCAAGCAACACAACAGGATAGATAGAGAGAGAGAGATATATGACACATACACATGGCTATATATAAAACATAGCCACACTCAAAAATGAGATGAACATATCTGTGGACCAGACTCAAGCAACACAACACCACACACACACACACACACACACACACACAGAGCAGTAACTGAGACTAAAGTTAGGGTTCTACAAAGCTCTAAGTCAGAAAACTGGCAGAGAGAGCCAGAAGTTCGACCCACAGCCAAAAGATCCCCAGGTGTTGCAGGGAATTGAGCCAGGCACAGTGCATAAAACTTAACATTGGAACAGGGCTCTCCACCTGCAGAAAGCAATGGAAAAAGCAGTGACCACTGACCAGGGCTGAGATATATATCAATCTGCGCACTTACAGTGCTTGAAGGAAGCAGATTGGACTTGAACCAAGCTGCCTGCCAGCTCTGTGACTGAATGTGATAAGAGCCCAAATCATCCCTAGCTTTTAATATAAAATCTGGTTCTGGACCACAAGACAATTACACAATCACTAAAAATGGAGTATAGTGACCCTAAAAGGAGGAAAAGAAAAAAGATCAACCTGCAAACAAAACTTCCGAAGTACATAACCAAAACTAAGAGAGAAGGTCAACAAGATGGACAAGTGGGAGATTGTATCAGTTTAAAAAAAATAAAAATAATGGAACAATCCATTAATGATTTTGAAATCATTTTGTTTAAGATTTGCAAAGACACAAAAAGTTACATCTAGTAAAAAAATTGAGAAACACAAGTTGGCAGATATAGCTCAAGAAGAAATGGCTAAAAACAGAAACATCTAGCAATCTTACATGTTAAAAAATACAGTTATTGACTGGACCCTTATAGAATGCAGTTGAAGAACTGGAGAATTAGATACTACTGAGCATTCATCTAGAAAGAACACAGAAGGAGAGTTTATGAAAACTATGAAAGATTATTTAAGGCTCTAAAACACATCTTAAAGGGATTTGAGAATTCAAAAGTAAATAGAAAGACAGATAAGCAATTCTTTAAAACATCAAGCTAAGAATTTTCCAGAATCGAAGATGAGTTTTCAGATTAACTGTGCATATTGAGTGTGAGGTATATTAAATAAAAATAAGCCCACATTTACAACCATCACAGTGAAATTGAAAAGCATGAAAGACAAGGAAAAAGTCTTAAAAGCTACCAGAGGGAAAAGATGGATCAGGAGCAAAGGAATGACAATTAGAGTAAGAACAGATTTCCACAAGTGATTCTGGAAGGCAATGTAGTATCTTTAAAATGCTAAGGGAAAAAAAACCACTATCAATTTAGTAGATTTTACTACACTTGTCATGCTCTTTTACCTGCCTGTAATCCGGCCGACTGGGCCAATTGTCAAGCTAGGGCTTGGTCTAGAGCTCACAGAACTCTCAATTCCATTCACAGACTGGGTCACAAACCCTTCACATGCGAGGCTGGGTCCCCAGACTCCTCACACACCAGGTTGGGTCACCAGACTCCTTCACGCAGCTCTGTGAGCTAGGTAACTGGCAAACAGGTGCTTGGAGCTGTAGGTTTGAGAGCATGGCCACATGGACAGACACCCGAGGCACTCAACGCCAGCCAAGCCGTGGCACTTCTCCACCCACACACAACTTATTTACAAAGAATGCGTGCACCACCCCCAACCAGGCCTAAAGTGAGGGGACCTGATTAAATTTTTCTACTTTCCCAACAAACCACCCCTTCAGGGTCCCTTGCTGTACAACGTAGGTGTTCAGAATCTTCTGCAATGTTCCCTCATTGAGGATAAATGACCCTTACGTTTACATAACCTATTGTTCATTCAGTATGCCTTAAGGCTTGTGTTTCTGTCCTTTTAACTATTAGACACGTATGTCCCATTGGTAGTCATCATTGGTGTGATCCTCCACGGAAATCCTGCAGTCATAGATGGGCAGTTCAAAGCACATTCAGTAGGCCAACACAGTACACACGTGACTCTGGTGCAGTGCCTGCAGCCAGAACACTATGAGTGAAAAGACAGAAGAGTTATTGGTACCAATAGGGGAAGTTCTTGCCTCTCTGGTAAGATACATGACAGTTTGCCATCCTGAGAAAGGATGGTTGCAGGAATAGGTATCTTACCTGGCTTATGATACCATACTTTATCTGCTAACACTGTTGGATCTGTAGGTTCTACATGTAACAGTATAGGGAAACTCATAATTGGCCATAATGATAATACAAATGTGCCCTTTGGAATAGAATGCTTATCTGTTCCAGGCTGTGTTACCTTTACTCGAGGAGGCCAGGTACTTGTCACCCAAGGTGAAACTTGCAAGCCTTCCTCTAATCCTTTTCCCCAAGGCCCTATTAAACCTACCCAGCGTATATGGGGGGGCTTTTATTCTCCAAGGCCATTCCCATTGTACTGTCTATTCCTGTAGCAAACAGGTTGGGGCCGGCAAGAGAATATTTCCATTCTTGCCATATCCTGGCTTCAAAAGCTTATCTTTAGTAGTGATTTGCAGCTGCATAGGTGCTGCAGCCCTATGCAACAGAGCTTCTACCGGAGACGGTCTGCCCTTGCAGGGTCTCTCATTTAGAATTCTGTCGGCCATAATCACTGTGTCCACCCGTTCAGGGATGAGGGTTGAGTAGATAGCCTTAGTCCCTTTTTAAAAAGACCATTGTACCCTTCAATCATTCTCGCTGTCTGGGGATGATATGGCCTATGTAACTTCCACTGAATGGACAACTGGAAGGCCCACCTCTGAACCCCATGTCCAGTAAAGTGGGTTCCATTATCACTCTCTATAAATACAGGCCGACCATACATAGCTGTGAGCTATTCAGTGCCTTCACAGTGTTTACCTGGTCTGGGGCCTTACAAGACCATACAAACAGAAGACCAGTAGCTGTATCAACAGCTATGAAGATGTATCTGAAATTCTCTGACTTTGGCAGTGGTCTGACAAAGTCCACTTGCCATCGAGTCAGGGGCACCCTTCCTCAAGTTATTTGCCCATCTGTATGGGGCACCCACCGGGGGTGGGGTACTCTCTTGAGCACATGCTGGACAAACACAACAGTCATTCACTACATCTTCCCATTTTATAGGCAGGGCCTATCTTTGTGCCACAATCCACATGGTTTTACTGCCAGCATGCTTCATTCGTCGATGTAACCACTGAGCTACATCAGTAGCTGGGGATCTCTCCAGCCATCTTACCTTGGCCAAGGCATCAGCTCCATCATTTCCATCACCCACCAGTTGTTTGTCCAGTCCCATAGGCTGCTCATGTCTCAATTTCTCGTGGACAACAGGTTGTGCCTGGAAACGCATGGTTCCCCCAACTCACCACTGGGTTGGTTGTCTTCCCTGGTGTGAGAGGCAGGAGTGGCCAGTCACTGCACGTCATCCTCCAGGACGTTTATCCATGCTTCCAACAGCTCTGCTTTCTGCCGCAAATCTCGATCAGTTTTCAGCAGAGTGAGCAGTAGCCAGGCTCCGGTCAGCAAAAAAGTGGCCATTGGGCAGCACATACTAAAACAAGCCATATTTCCTCCCCTTCCTAAGGGGTTTTGCATTGTAGTACGTGGTCTATGCTGTCTTGCAATACAGGGAACAGCAAACCGATCCCGGTCAACAGGAAGGTGGCCATAGGGCAGAGTGTATTCAAAAGTAGCCACATTTCCTCCTTCTTCCGAGGGCTTTCCTCTACTGTACATGCTCAGAATCCTGTCACAGACTACGCCAATTGTAGCACTCTTTTACCTGCCCGTAACCCTGCTGACAGGTGGAGCTAGGGCTGGGTCTGGAGCTTACAGACCCCTCAAGCCCATTCACAGATTGGGTCACAAACCCTTCACATGCCAGGCTGAGTCCCCAGACCCCTCACATGCCAGGCTTGGTCTCCAGACCCCTCACACGCCAGGTTGGGTCACCAGACCCCTCACATGCAGGTCTATGAGCTAGGGAACTGGTAAACAGGTGCTTGGAGCCATAGGTTCAAGAGCATGGCCGCGTGGGCTGATGCCTGAAGCACTCAATGCCAGCCAAGCCGTGGCACCGGGCAGGTGCACTAACTCCATCCACACACTACTTATTTACAAAGAATGTGCACAACACCCCCAACTGGGCCTAAGGCAAGGGGACCTGATTAAATTATTCTATTTTCCCAACAACACTGAACCATAATTTAAGAGTGAGGGCAAGATGTAGATATCTTTAGACGTACAAAAATCATAAGAATGTAATTTTCAACAGGTTAAAAGAATGCCTAAGGAATATTCATAATTCATCAAAGAAAAATGAATCAAAAGTAATAAAATTAAATATTAAAACAAGCATTTGAAGGAATGGTAAATTAATATTTTGGTCAACCTAATAAACCATGTGGAAAAAAAAATTATAGAAACATCAATGAAGATGGTGGGAGTGAGGAAGAGGTGGGAATTCAGTGTGTAGGAAAATATGTTAAATCATTATCCTGTTTGGGAGAAGAACAGAGAATCCTTATCTTTTATTAGTGAGGAAAAAAAAAGAAGAGGAAAGAGAGAGAGAGAGAACATGTTAAAATCTAAGTGGTAACTTCCCAAAGGATAGAAATACAACCTATAGATTTTCAAATTAGTAAGGAAAAAGAAAGTGAACAAGAAAAATTTCAGCAATCTAACAGAAGGATAAAAAAATTTGAAGAAAAAAATGGGAAACAGAACAAAATAAAATAGCAGAAATTATTTCAAATATGTTAGTAATTCTCAAATGATAATAATATAAACTCACTGGTATGGTTAATTTTACATGTCAACTTGTCTGTGTAAAGGGATACTCATATAGCTGGCAAAACATTATTCCTGGGTGTGTCTTTTGAGGGTGTTTCTGGAAGAGATTAGCATTTGAATCAGACTGAGTAAAGAAGATCCATCCTCATAAATGTGGGCAAGCATCATCTAATCAATCCACTGTAGGCCCAGATAGAACAAAAAGGTGGAGAAAAGGTAAATAAACTCTCTCTTCTGGAGCTGGGACATCTATTTTCTCCTGGTCTTAGACATCAGATATCCAGATTCTCAGGCCTTCAGACTCAGACTGAATGAAACCACTGGCTGACCTGGTTCTCCAGCTTGCAGACAGCATATTGTGGGACTTCTCAGTCTCCATAATCTCATAAACCAATTCCCACAATAAATCCCCTTTTATCTATCAGTTCTGTGTTTCTGGAAAACCCTGACAAATACAATTACCTATTAAAAACTAAAGATTATTAACTTGGGAAAAGTTTGAGGTACATTCTGATTATAACAAACACATTTTTATTGTAGTAAAAAAGACAACATAAAATTTATCATCTTAGCCATTTAAAATTGTATAGTTCAGTACTGTTAAGTATATTCACATTGTTTTGGAACAGATCTCCAGAACTTTTTCATCCTGCAAATCTGAAACTCTGTACCCATTAAACAACAACTCCTGTTTCCCTCTCCCCTCAGCCCGAGGTAACCACTATTCTATTTTCTATAAATTTGACTATATTAGATACCTCATATAAGTGGAATCACACTGCAAAAATGGCACAGAAAGATTGAAAATGATAAGATTGAAAAAGATACACAAAGCAAATAAAAAATTAACTTGTTGTAGAATAAATAGATGACATCAGACACTCCAGCAAGACGAACCCTGAGCAACGTTAAGGAGTGGGCCATGAAAGAAGCATCAGGGGGCCGGCCCGGTGGCGCACTGGATAAGTGCGCCGCTTGGGAAGCGCGGCGGCGCTCCCACCCGAGGGTTCGGATCCCACATACAGACCGGTTCCCGCTCACTGGCTGAGTGAGGCGCGGGAGCAACACCGAGGGTTGCGATCCTGTTGCCGGTCCCCGGTCCGGTACGGGGGCAACACTGAGGGTTGCGATCCTGTTGCCGGG
>NW_007728286.1:270941-271504 GCF_000696425.1 Galeopterus variegatus | reverse complement strand
AAAAAAAAAAAAAAAAAAAAAAAAAAAAAAAAAAAAAAAAGAAAGAAGCATCAGGGAAGAAGACCACAAAAAAATGGTGAGCAAAATACAAGTAGAACTAGAAGAATGTAGAGATTCAGAAAGAAGTATTCAACGAGGTATTAGTCCAGTAAAATAAGGATGGTAAACATAGTTCCAAGTTTGCAAATTAGGAATATTGGTGATCTTGACAAAAGCAATTCAATTGAGTTTGAGCAAATTCCTATCTTCCTAGGCTGAAGAAGAACTATGATTTTGAGAAGTTTGAATGAGAAAAATAGGAGAGAAGATATGAGGTTAAGGGAAGGTGGATATTGCTTTATAGGACTCATAACCGTATTTATAGGTTGAGGACAAAGAGATTAAAGATGCAGGGCCAACAAC
Organism: Galeopterus variegatus; assembly: GCF_000696425.1. NCBI lineage: Eukaryota > Metazoa > Chordata > Mammalia > Dermoptera > Cynocephalidae > Galeopterus > Galeopterus variegatus. The sequence continues at coordinate 271,102 of NW_007728286.1, read as the reverse complement.
TTCTCTCTCCAGCTACATCATGTTAGTCCCCACATAAACCTCATAATTTTTCGGGCCGGCCCAGTGGCGCACTGCGCTAGTGCGCCGTTTGGGAAGCGCGGCAGCGCTCCCGCCGAGGGTTCGGATCCCATATGCAGACCGGTTCCCGCTCACTGGCTGAG
>NW_007728286.1:219791-269941 GCF_000696425.1 Galeopterus variegatus | reverse complement strand
AAAAAAAAAAAAAAAAAAAAAAAAAAAAAAAAAAACCTCATAATTTTTCATCTGAAGCCACTCACTGTTCCTGTGGGGGGGAAAAAAAAAAGAATCTCTTGACACACCTGGCCACCCATTTACCTTTAGTAAACTGCACATGAATTGATTTCCCTGGAAGTGCTCACACATCATTTGTCTCATCATGTGATGACACGGCTAAGTGCTAGGCCACATCACCTGGTGATTGTTTCAAAAAATCACAGATCTTCTGACTTCTTTTACTTCTTCCTAGAGAATGTCCTATTGATTTAACATGTTAACTGTTTTGAGTATTTCTCATACGACATCACAGCTGTCTTTGTAACTAATCACTTCGCTGTGATTTTCTCATGATGGTTCTTATAGAGTTCTACGGGGGCAGTGGAGGGGGACTGCTATGCTTGGGGGAAAAGCAAAGGCTTGGTCTTGAAGGAAGACCTGGATTCCACCAGGTAAGAGAAGAGAAAAAACATTACAGGGCAATAATTCTATTGTATATCTGAGTTTCTCGAGGGAAGAATATTTGTTTTAGTAATGTCATAATAGCATCTAAGATGGCACCTCACACAGTACCCACTCAATAATGTTTGCTGAACCAAAGATGAGATAATACCACGCATAAGGATATTTAGTTTATAAAAGGACATGGTACACAGGGGCTGGTAAGCAGTACTGTGTCCTTGGGAGTAGGGGGCGGTGGTGAGGGTGTGGCTTGAAGGGTGGACTGGGATGTGTGCAAAAGGTCTTATATGCTGTAACTGGGATTTAAAGTTAGTCATCGAAGGTTTGTAAACAGGAAGTGACCCATTCAGATCTACTTTAGAAAAATAATTCTGGTAACCGTGAAGACAACAAATTGTATAAGACAAGGGACCAGAAGACCAGTTAAGACACTGCTGCAAGAGACTGATAAGGGTCTGAACTTCAGCTGTGGCAATGGGATAAGAGAAATAGGCATGAACAGCCTGGAAAAAATTCAGGTGCAAAGTCAACAGGAATGGTGATTACTCATGATTAAACAAGAAAGAAAGTGTGTGAACTGGAATTGTTTTGAGATGCATGTGGAGAAAACAGATAGTCAGCTTAGTCTAGGACATGCTGGGTGAGATGCATGTAACACTTCCAGGTAGTTCGGTTAGAAAACAAACATTTTAGAGACAAAATTAGTGTCAGTTACAGGGGCCTACTAAACTACAGCATTTAACTCATTGTATTACAAGTATTTATTTATGAGCCTGCTTCCTGTCCCACTGATAATTAGGACAAAGATCATTTTCTTCACTTTCATATCACCTTGGCAAAATATATGACTAAATATGTATAAAATGTTTGACAACTAAATTTCAACTCTGAGCTGTAGATGGGTCAGAATAAATCCATATGCAGAAATCTCAAAATAGCCACCAAAGCAACAATAATAATCTTGTGAAAGTATTGGGTGTTATGTTCAAATCTGGTTTTTTTAAAAAGTTAAACTTGTTAATAAAAGCCATAGTCAGCCATGAAACCCAAAGATATGTGAAAAGAGAAAATAATGGTAGAAGAAACCTAAGGATTAAATTGTAACAGCTGTGAATTGCTTTGTCTTTATTCTTTAAAATATATTATGTTATTAAAAAATGTAATTCTAATCAATAGCTACATGTGAATATTTGCTAAATTTTTCACGTGTTCATAAATATCAATCATCATGTGGGAGGATATGAAATTCAGGTTATTGAATTCATATCCTTGACACTAAATGAGTAGGAATGGAAGTGAACTTGCAATTTTTGCAATAGTAAGAATGGACTTGATAAATTGTACACATTTCAGTCTATAATAGACTTTCACATGTTTTATCTTGATAATGATATACCTCAAGTAAAATCAAACATCTTTATCAAAAGACATCCCTCCAGTATCAGATTTCTTTTGAAAAAAAAAAAAAAAAAAAAAAGCCCAAAATATTGGGATAATTCAGTAAATTTATGTGAGCCAACCCTCTTCTCTATTAAAAGAAAATACCAACTAAAATACTTCCATGCCACTCTAGGTCAAATCTCAGGCCCCTCAAGATTTTCAGTACTCTCTCATGCATTAGTTTAAGAAATGCTTGAGCCAACCCTCTTCTCTATTAAAAGAAAATACCAACTAAAATACTTCCATGCCACTCTAGGTCAAATCTCAGGCCCCTCAAGATTTTCAGTACTCTCTCATGCATTAGTTTAAGAAATGCTTCATGGAAAAGATACGTTCTAGTAACTAGATATTTCTGTAGTGTTGAAATCACTCAATTCATGAAGGAAGTGTACTCCTCTTTGAAGACTACTTGTTTTTTTGGCAGGACATTGTATTATTCAATGTGTTAACAGAATGCTGTCTTAAAAAAATAGTGATTTCATTCTAAATTATTCTATTCTACAAATCCAATCACTGCAGATTCCAATGAGAAGGCCAGATCAGGCATTTTGCAATGCCATGTGGTTCTCATTCACTTTGAAAATGACCAATGTAGCACATCTGTTGTAATATCAGTTATAAATTACTATCACATTAAATCAAAAGGAGTAAACTCCTCAAGAGTGTACAAACATCAAATCACTTTCCTTTTTTCTATCAATCTTTAAACTAGTATGATTGGCTCTGAGTGATAACTTTTGGTTTCTTTCTGTAGGAAGGCTGTGAAAATAAAATGTATATATTCCACAGATACTTAATTTTTATAATTGTCGCCATAACTAAGAAATATTTCTTCTCCAATATCTTTAACAACAGATAAGATTATACACAGTAACTATCTGATTATTAGTGTTAATTGTGGAATTAAGATAAAAACAACACATTGTGTGAATATCATGAAGATATATTGTACCTCAATTGGTCTCATATCAGAAAGCATAAGATTAAACTGAAATTTTTAAGCATTCCTCTTCATAAGTGCGCCAAGCAATCAGACACTATACATTTGGCTTTCGTTCCTTAACTCTGTATTATTTTAGGATATCTTTACACCTATTAGATTCATTTTGTTAGTTCAATATGGGGTCTTGAAATCATAAAGATTCTTTTCCTGCAAATGTTAGAGAGAAATTTAGTTCCTTTTCTTTCTTCAGATAGTTAAGATTAGATTTAATCCACAAGTTTCAGCACATAAGCAGAGTAAAATCATATTGGTGTAGAGTGAATCTAGTTTTTGAATTTCAGGTGTTAATGATTTAAACCTTTGTGCTTAAGTCTGTAAACATTAAGTCTTTTATAAAAGAAGTTCTTAATGATTGAAAAAGTCCCCTATCGATGTTTGCATTGCATCTGGCAATAGTGAAGACAAATTAACAATAAGATTTTGAAGATCTGGCAATATGATAAAGCCAAAGCATATGAAATTACTTCTCTGTACTTAGTCACTGGTGGCCCAAAGAAGGATCAACTTCCTGTCTGGGACTGTGGTGTCTAAATTAAAGGAGGAAAATCAACTGCAGTCTAGGTTCCAGTGTTCTGGTTCACAAATGACAAAGCTCTAAACTTACTAAGCAGGAAAACTTTACCCCCAACGTATCCTCCAAGAACAATCTGCTTTTCTAATAATAGCTGCTTTCAATTTAGTTCAAAGACTTGACAATGGCATAAATTCATACCTTCAAAGGTTAGGAGATTTTAAAGCTTAATGTACTATATTAACTCCTCTCATTTCTATTTAATTTATCTTGGGCAAGAGAGTTTCGCTTTAAACACCACATATGAACAAGGATTTACTAAAGGAAAAAAAAAAATTATCTCCTGAATTATTAAACCTAATAGGTTTGTTGCATTCAATTACTTCAAACCATGTCACCTCATTTTGAAATACGATCATATTCATTTTCTATGTTCTCATATACATACTAGTCATGTGAGGATATTTTCACCTAATACTGTTTAAACAAATATTTTTGTGTTAAAGTAACAGATTTGATACTTAGTTTTTAACAAGTACAGCTGTGATGACCAAATTAGGAAAATATTTTGTTAATTATTAAGGAATGCTGCAGAACAGCTCAGAAGTATCATTTATGTGTGGACTGCTCATCCAGCAGAAAATCAATAAGAACATAACAAAATCCTACCAGCATCCCACTATAACCTGAAACAGTGGGTGAAAATTCACCTCTGTTATAGCCATTTTAGCTATAGAAATGTGCAATAAACCATTCTCTTATTATAACAAAAGGGATGGCAAATGTGAAAACATTTGGATAAACAAAAGGCATTAGACCACATAAGGCATTCTTATAATTAAGGAAACATGGACTGAGCAGTGATTTAAAGCAATGGTTGTCGTACTATATTACACCAGACTGTAACAACAGATTTCTTTTGTTTGTTTGCAGAGTTAGAAATAAATTAACGTACTCCTATCTTTGGATATCCTTCTTGTTTACAATGTGCTTTCATATAGACCAATCTGATCTGAATCTGCACTACAACAATCCTAGGAGGTAGCCAGAATGTTCATTTTTGATTGTATTTTAAAGGGCTAAATATAATTTTCACCAATTTGAGACATGATAATGTGAACTAATTAAGACTAAAATGTGTTGAAAACGATAAAAATTGTTACTGTATAAATGGGGCTTGGCATCAAAATGACACACTTTATTAAATATAATGTGCAAGATAAAATGAAGTGACCTCTATTTAAAAAAAAGGTACAAGACAGATATTATTATTAGAAATGCTTTAGTACTCATTTTCAATAAAAAGAAATCTGGCATTATAAAAATACATAAAATAGTCATGGATTTATGCCATTAATTTACATAAGATACTTTTTATTTTTACATAAAACAAAGTTATAAAATAGTTTTAAAAGGTTCTTATATGAAAGTTACTCCCAGTATAAAATTTTTATAACTTTTTGTAATTTTGGTTCATCTGTATAAATAATGCATTTTATCCTTTTAAAATTCATAACTCCATTTAAAAACATAGGATTCTCTCTTTTAAATAAAAGTTCACTTGAGGTAGTATGTTAAAGCTTTTCTTTGGGCCCATTCGGTCTATGTATCCAAGTTATAAGACTGAAAATTTGGAGTCCTGTAGTTTTCTAAGGCCTGTTTATAGGTACAAATGTGATTTTCTTCCTGAAAATCTGTCCTTTCTTTCCCATCTTCCTCTGACTCAGAGTCCAAGTCCTGGGAAGAATGAGTTTTCAAGTGAAAGGCTCTTGGCTGACAATCTGATGTCTGTCCAAAGCTTGAGAAGGCATCTAGGTGAGGTCTCCTCAGAGGTTTTCCAAATGTACCTAAAAGAAAAAAAAAAAAAAAACACCTTTGAGCACTCAGGTCCCATTGCCAGCATGTATATCAACAAGATACATTTCAAATGAAGAAGCATCTTACCCTATGACCATGAATAAGCATTTTCTACAACTCCACGTTACGGTACTCTGGTGTTAAATTACTTATAGACTGGAGTGGCAGATACCCGCACTCCCTCTTATTTATATCCACTAAATAAATGCATCCATTCTCTATCACCTCTCATGACTACTAATCTCAGTCAATGCAAATGAAGTTCCCCAATACAAGTTCATCCAAATCCTAGTTTCAGTACTTGAGAGCCCACAATTCTCCATGGAGGGCATTTGGATAGTAACATACAAGTTAATCGTGCCTGACTATAGAAAGTTTATTTCCAAATCATCCTTATGTCTTGTCCTTTCTTCATTAATTGTAGCAAAATAGTATTCAATTGACTCAAATTCTTGCCTCAGTCATACAAAACATATAATTCTCATTTTTTCAAAAAGGAATATAAACAGCTATACTACAACAAAACATAAAATTTCTTAAAAGTTGGGTAAATTATTTTAAAATTCTACATGTTCTTTTTAAACAAGGCAAGTTGTGGCTCACTTTCCCATCTCTCTCCATTCAGTGAAAAGATGATCTCAATTCTTCCATCCCATTGTCCCCATGCACTAGACCAAAAAACCCACAATCGAATCTTGCTGCCAGCCAGCATCTAACACCAACTTGGGCTCTGAGGCTCCAGTGGTTGCCTTTGCCTAAGGTAGTCCAGCTTGTCTGACTAGCAGTTGCTAGGTAGGACGCTGTTTTCCACCCTTCTACTGCGGGTTCAGTTAGAAGCCACCAGACATACCAAACCACAAGCATGCAGAGCATACAACTCCACCCCAAAGGCTGTGGTGGCCCAAAACCACTTTTTCCACATGGCTGACAAGCTGAGCTCCTAAGTCCCTCCCCAAACTCCTGTCTTCTAGACGATGCCACACACAGTGTTACCCAGAAAACTCCTACGGCTTAGTTACAGATTAAACAGATCACCAAGTAAAATCCCCACTCTGCTTTGAGAAACATTAATACTAATAGGATGTCATGGTAGCATCATGAAAAAAACATTTCTCACCAGTCTGACATTTAAGGCTCTCACCCCTGCACCAACTTGGAGAATGGGTCCTGAGACAAGGTACCTAATAATTTAATAAACTTACCCATGAAAGAATTACTTGAAGCAACTGAGGCTGGCTCTGGACTTGTACTAAAATCTAAAGAGGACTTGTTTAGACACAAATTTTTCATTCCGGCTCCTTCATTTTGAGAGTAACTAGTGTTAATTAGCTTCCTCACATGCAAAGGCCATCCTATACTACTGAAGCTCCGTTCACAGGATTCTTCTGCAGGATGAGAACACGGGTAGCACTCCTTTTTCTTTATGTAACTGGGCTCACAGTGGTCCATTAAAGCTGTTCTTAGGTCAGGACTGCAACCTTTTAAACATGGGGACAATATCAGAAAGAGGTAACAATTAGCCCTTCTAGAAGTCTCTCTAGGAAAAAGAACAGTACTCAGGCAGGAAACCCACACACCTGTATGATAGGCTTCAAAAGGATCTGAGCCATACACACTCCCCTTCAAATACACAGGGCCAGAGGATCCCAAAAAGGGACAGAGGAATGGATCTGTGGCAGCTTCCACTTCTGCTTCACTGCTGTTGTCAATATGGTAGGTCCCTTTAAAATAGAAATCTTAGTCACTAAACCAGTTTTATTCAAGTGCCGTTCAAAATTTTCTCCAATTTTGGCATTTTCCTTATTTATAGATGAAAGTTTTGCTCAAACATCATATGGAAGAAAAAACTGCAAAAATTTATAGTAGGGTTTTTTTTGTTTTGTTTTTTTTAATGTATTGATAAGTAAATTTGTAACAGTTCATTAAAAAAGGACTTGATCAACCACTGTGCATTGTGTTTGGTGTGTCGACCTTGTTGCTGGCCCCTCCTGGTTTCTAAGGGAAAATGATCTGTGCATGAGTCCTGCAGCCAAAGCAGCCATGGTTTGAACCATGTACCATAAGCACTGCTCCCCTCCCCACAAAAAGGCATGGATGGCAAGAACCAGGGTTTGGCATTTGACCAATGACCTCTTAGTATGCAGCTCAAAATGAGCTCAGCCAAAAAAATCATCTTGTGGGTATCTGGACTAAACAGAAATGATATGCCAGTCAGCAGTGTACACAACAAGTGATTATCGTCAGGGCTAGAGATGTTACGATAGGCCACATGCCTGAGAAGCAGAAACTGGGCGGTCAGATGGTCTGAAGGAGTAGACATGCAGAATGTGACTCAGTGACACTGGTGGCTTTCAGAGCTGCTCTGGGAGCAGACCCATCTTGGGCCCCAGCATCCAGAGGATTTGGTACTACTGTACTCCAGTTCTGTCCCTTCAGGTTTTCCTAAGTGTCTTTTCCATTAACCCCACTATATGTGAATGAGCTTGGGTCTCTGCTCTTCCCCACCAAAAGGTCTAACCAGGATATGCACTTTTATGCTCAGATCTCCTCTTCTAACTCTATGCCCTCGATCACTACTTTGTCACACAATTCCTAATTATTATTTTATTTGTCTTATCAATGACTCAACTGTGAAACTGAAAAATATGCCCCCCTCCCAACTATAAAGTCTGACACAAAGCAAATACTCAATAAATGCTTGTGAGAAAAGGTAGTCAAATATTTGCAAACAACATTGATAGCTTCCACTTGCTGAGCCCTTAATATGTGCCAAGTACCACGTACTTTTCCATTTCCATTTCATCTCCTTTCATTTTCACAACAACCTAATTGGGAAGTTCTGCACCTGTTGAACGGAACACAGGGACTGAGTAGCAGAATGAGGCCTGTGTTCCTGCATTGTGCCACCTCCAATATTATTCTCAAAACCATACAGCATTTAAAGCAAGGATCAGAATTAGACTTCTCTAATAGAATGACTTAAATCATCTGACTTTTAAGACCATGCATGAAACAAGTTAATGTCATTTAGATAAAGGAGAACATTCACGGCCAAAGAACATTGATAATGGCCAAAGAACACTGATAATGTAAAGGAAATATTACAGAGAATGGAGGAATTAAATTTTATTTAACCTGCCGGTCTTCTTTTATAGTCAGGAACAAAGATTTTTTCTTGCATTTTAGAGAAATGTATAAAACTCGGCCAAAGAACATTGATAATGTAAAGGAAATATTACAGAGAATGGAGGAATTAAATTTTATTTAACCTGCTGGTCTTCTTTTATAGTCAGGAACAAAGATTTTTTCTTGCATTTTAGAGAAATGTATAAAACTATATAATTTCAGCTTTACTAGGGATCTTAGACCAGGTCTTAAATATCAATGTATCAATTTCTTGTGAAAATTAATTTTGTATCTGGGCCTTCCTCCATAAAATTTTAAAACAACTATAGCCCATGTCCATTTTACACACTTACCATTACTGTCATGTTGTGGTAAGAAAAATCCACCACCTGAGGATGTGACAAACTGGTGGTGGCTTCCACTTTCTGAGGAGACGTACCCATCCTGCCTGTCGGCTAATGTTCCCTGAGATGACAAATAACTAGGAATATCTGCTGGCAAGTTGGTCTCATCTGTAATCAAACAACAACATTCTATTAACCCAGAACAATTGTAATGTCCCACAGCCTTCCACCATGAATGGTATAGAGTGTTTCGGTTTCTGTACAAATCAAATAAGGGAAGATTTACTTTGGTAAAACCATTTTGATTGTGTAGAATTCAGCAAAGATGAAATTACGGCTTTGTTGCTGTGGGAAGTATAAGCTCATTTTCTACTTTATCACTTGCTGGATGCACCTCCCAAATTTCAAAAACAACAAATGTTTAAAAAGATAAAGTCTTAAGAATTTTCATGGGGTTGAATTAAACTTGATTTGGTCATATTCCCTGCTTAATATTATTCATCAATACTTGACTTTGCATCCATTAATCAAGTCACAGCTCCTCTCCCACCAATAACTAAAATCCCACCTAGATGCACGCGCACACATACACACATGTGCACATGAGAAAACCTAACTGCTGCAGAGAGTAAACCTCCCAACGGAAGGGCTATTCCTGGTACTCCATCATCATCTTGTGAAGGAGTCTGTTTGACTCCATGATTTAGATTTTATCTCACAGCCAAGAAGATGTTCTGATGAGGTTTTCACAAAAAGTATTCATCTTAAACAGTTTTAAGTGGGGCCAGAGTGTTATTTATAGCCGACCGAATTTCTGCAGCTTGAAAGGAGTGAGTCACCCTTCTGAGATGGGATACAGACTGCGAGACACACTCTCTAGAAGAAAATGACTGCGGAACCACACACACACACGATTCCCGTGACCTGTGCCAAGCTTCTGTTTACACACCTGTGTTGGTAATGCTGCAATCTTCGTTCCTCCGCCTTGTGTGGTATATGATGACCACCCACACGAGCGATGTGCCCACCACACAGCAAACCACAGCTATGATCACGACGCCCACTGTGGCCCATCCGTCATCGTCTAACGACGGGGCGGTCATCTGAGGGGAGTCGCAGGTAGGCATGGGGATCACACTGAGGCGCACGTTGCCTCTCTCAGTGCCGACGGTGTTAGACATCTCACACGTGTATTTCCCAGCATCACTGACATCCGAGTCCACAATAATCAGCAGCTGGTTGCCTGCTGCAAAAAAGTGCCTCTCGGTTACCACCAGAGGGCTGTCATCTTTGGTCCAGTTCAGTCTTGGGGGAGGGCTACCTCCAGCGATGCACTGTAGGACAGCCGTTTCTCCCTTGGTTACAGTTCGGTCTAACAGAGGCCGCAAAAATGATGGCGTTTCTAAAATGACAAGTTATGTTTTTAATTTCCTAAATGAAATTCTGTTTTTTCATCATAAGACCTAGCACTTGAATTTGTTTAAATTGCAACCTAAAATTTTATTCTCCCACAACTTACTGAACATGCTTCTTTAAGAGCATATACAACATTTGAAATTTCACTATTCTGCTGTCATTTACTCATAAGTGCAGTTAACGATACTTACTATTTTTATCTTAACCTCCTTTACTCTTGCCAAGGTTGGGAAATTGGTGGTGGGGGGGGGGCAGAGGAGGGGGACAAATGCTTTTTTTAAAAAATAGTAAGTATAAAAATAATTTCAAGTATATGAGTGCATTGATGGATTTAGAAAAAAATGAGAATGCTAAAGGTTTAAAGTAAACTTTTTAAGGCCAGCTGCCTAGGCCTGTATTAAAATTCTCACAATAATTTACTTTTATTATTTGTGGTCTTAATAGGTTACTTCCACTCTCTCAAAGATACATAAATGATAAATGTTCACATTTTTAAAAAGCATTTGGTCAGGTAAAAGATGAAAGAGAACTGATTGCCAGAGTGGTTGGTAAGGCCAAGAAAAGAGAGTAAGTTCTTCCCAATTTATTCATACATTTATTTTTGATATGTTCTTTATAGAATTAAGACTATCTGAAGAGACTGCACGATGGGCAGAGTACTGGAGGGTGATCCCTGCAAAAAAGGAAAGCATGACAGCTTTTACTTTTCCCCTCTCCTTGGAGTGAAGGGGCAGTTCCACCTCACTGGCCATCAACTTGAGAATGTTATGTACTCCCCAACTTCTAAGCTTGCAAGATGCCATCTGTTCTTTCTAGGAAAGGGCAGTGCCCTGAGGATCTTCATCTCTTACCCTCTGCTTCTGGCGCTTAGGGCCTTTGGGCGACCTAGTATCTTCGAGACAGGTTTATACTACAGAGTCTTAAAAATACTCACCTAGAACAGTCAGTGTTGCATTTGCAGAAATACTCCCTGCACTGTTTTGGGCTGTGCAGCTATACACCCCGATGTCTTCTATTTTGACGTCCACGATAAAGAACACGTCATCCTCAGGCATCACATGCATGCGTCTCTCCCTTGCGGCTGGGAAGTCTGTGCCCCCATCCTTCTGCCAGGCTATCTGCGGGGCCGGGTGTCCCACAGCAGCACACTCCAAGCGCGCCATGGCCCCAGCACGGATGGTGAGGTCCATGGGGGTCTTCGTGAACGAGGGAAGCACTGAAACCAGAATAACAATGCAGCCATTCATGGAATGGAGTTTCAGAGGTTCACTTGTAATCCTTTTTCTAATACTTACAAATGTCCCTGACATAGGTAAGACAGGTTATTTCCAATTTCAAGACAAGGAAACTAAAGTTGACATGAGGAGATTAAGTGACTTGCTCAAGGTTACTGAGATATAGAAATGATGGAGTCAGGATGAAACACAGGTCATCTGATCCTCAGACTGAAGGTCGTTCTGCTATTTCCCAGGCACTTTTTAGTTTCCTCAATAATTAACTGTGAGATCTTGAACAAATCAATTAATCTCTTGATACCCTGACCACTCACTTCATCTATATTTTTAAAAGTCTCTCCCAGTGGCTCTAACATTCTATGACTTTAGATATGTGTTTTGTCCTAAAATTTAATTTCAGAACTGTTCTATGAGGCTCAGCAATCATTTGCTGAATGAATACATTAGTAAATCATATTCAAAATCTTCTACCATGGCAGATATGAAAGATTAAATGAAAAAGAGGCAAGGAGCCTATTGTAAAATTATATTCCTGCCACACAAAGCAAAGGATGATACACTTTTATTAACAGTAGCTAACATTTATTGCATTCACTGAGCACTACCTGCATTCCAGGCATTTTGATAAGTCCTTTGCATATATTATTTTATTCAATGATCATAATATCTCCATAAGGTAAGTACTGTTATCCCAAATAGATAGATGTAGAAATAGAAGCACAGAGATGTTAAGTAACTTGCTGAGAGTCACACAGCATAAGCAGAAGTGGCAGAATTCACACCTAGATCTGTGAATTAAAGGCTGTGTGCTTTAACACTATCCCTCATGGACTCTCACATCAGAATAGTACATTGTGAACTCCCAAAGAGCAAAACACGTCTGGTTCATCTTGTATTACCCACCATGCTGAGTAAAGTGTTTTCAAAACAGTAATTCCTATAAAATAACCCAAAATATTGATTTTGTCAGGTAAGAGGTGGGGAAAGGAAAAGTTAGGTGGGGATCTATGAGAGGAAAGGATAGGATAGGAATAACAGACAGAGGTTGGAACCCAAGCCTTTCTGTTTCTAAAAGTTGTCTTTAAATGTGAAAGAAAAAGTCAGATCACGTACTATTTACTGTAAGCTTGGCTTTGACAGAGTAGGATGAACCGAAGTGATTGGAGATGACACACTGGTATTTCCCTTCACTGGCAAATGCCACGTTGCGCAGCCGAAGAATAGTGGTATACTCCATCACCTCACCACCCTGGGCCCGGAGGTGTGCGTAATTTTCCATTTCAGCGTCGTGCAGTAGTTCATTGTCTTTTTTCCAAGCAAAAGTCATTGGGGAATCACTGCTGCTGGCAGCTGAGCAGATAAAACTCAAATTGGAGCCTTTTATTGCTGACTGTGTTTCTGGCTGAACTGTGATCTGGGGTTTGGGAAAATCATCTGCTCAAAATAGAGAGGAGGAAACAAAACATTGTTAAGGCTCAAAGGTCCAAATGCTGCTCAAAGCTGGACATCAAGAAATGCAAAACAAAAAGTGGCTTAGGTTTTACCCTCTGGGCATGTTTTACAGATGGACCAGCAGTCCCAGTGTTGAAATGATACCCTGGGAGAGTGTTTATAAGGAATTCTTTCACTTCAAATAGAGACTGAGACCTATTTGTCAATTATTATTACCTGAGAGGAGACTGTTATTCTGGAACTATAAGAAAAGCCAAGTTTATTCCAGACTACTTATGTTTTGTATAAATCCAAGAAGAAGCGCTGGCCAGACAGCTCAGTTGGTTAGAGTGTGGTGTTATAACACCAAGGTCAAGGGTTCAAATCCCCATACCAGCCAGCCGCCAAAAATAAAAACCAAACCCAAGAAGAAAGGAGTTAAAAAACTTCCAGGCTCATAAATTACTTTTGAGTACTACTATCAGGAACTGCCATTTTTCTCATGGTCTCCACAAATAAGGAGCAGCAAAATTAAGAAACTGAACACTGATCATGATGATATCACTAAAGACAATTAACACCCCATTTACCAAAAAAAAAAAAAAAAAAAAAAAAAAAAAAAAAAAAAAAAAAAAAAAAAAAAAAAAAAAAAAAAAAAAAAAAAAAAAAAAAAAAAAAAAAAAAAAAAAAAAAAAAAAAAAAAAAAAAAAAAAAAAAAAAAAAAAAAAAAAAAAAAAAAAAAAAAAAAAAAGAACCAATATTAAAAAGCAGTAATTTATATAGAGAAAAAAGAAAAAAAAATACTGTAGTGAAAGAAAAAACGTCTTCCAAAACTAGCTGTGAGGGACTGGCTTTGGCCTGGAGTTTTGAGCAGCCAATCAATCATGCGGCTGTGCTATGCTGTCAAAGTCATGCTATAATTAAGAGCTAAGCAACTCTCTCATTCTAAACAGTTATTTTTAGTTCTCTTTTACTTTTAGGAAAAGTTACCTTTTTGAACTTCAGTTTTTCAGAGATGGTCAAAACCCAGAAGGAAACATCTTAGATCTAACCAAAGTGTATCATTTGGGTGCTCTGCAAAAATAACTTCTATGTGTGTGAATGGGTTTTGGGGATGCTCCAATAACTCCAATGCTACTAATTTTCAATGCCATGCCTACATGTTGTAATAAAGATGGTTTCTTCTTCTGTATGATTATTCTGAAATTCTCATCTGATAAATCCATGTTCAGATTCACAATGGAGGGAGTGAAAAATTTATGGGGGCGTGTATATCTATATGTATATAGATATCTCTCTCTGTCTCTCTCCAAGTAATAGGGAGTTCATATCTTAGGACAAGGGAACTGTGAAATAAGGACCATTGGAAAGGAACAGCTCAGGCCTATAGACAAAAGCCAAAAGCTTATTCAGATCCAAAAGCTACATCAGAGGTTTTATTTCCAGAAATTGTTGGCACTGTTTAATGCTGCAACCTAAAAATGATGTACTGTAGACAAAGTGGTTTTAAATAAATTTTTAAACGCCAACATAAAGTAAGGTTCTGTAATATCTTATAAGATATTACACATGCTTAAATTTAAGCAAATTTTGATTTCATGTTTTATACACACATTTATTTTTACAAAGGTCTCCAAGGAAGCTCATAGTAAACAGCAGTGTAGCATAGTAGACAGAAAACTGCACCAAGGATGAAAGCTTTTTTTTTTTTTTTTTTTTAAATTCTTTTTTTAAATCAAGATGTGCTACTAACTAGCAATGTGAACTTTGGGTAAGCAGATTTCTAATACTAAGATTCTTGGATGCTAAAACAATAGAACTTAACTTAAAATTGTTTACAGTAAGTTCAAATTTTCTGTTACTTGTAATGCTTTACCCATCTATAGTTAATTTTTTAGCAGCCCATAATTCATTAGCTAATAATTTTCTCAATAAGCCCCAGAGTAGGGAAGAGCAGATAACAGTGTCCCCATTTCATGGATGCAGGGAGTAAAATTTAGGGAATTTAAGTTAAGGAGAGACTGCGTATATCCTTCAATTCTCCCAAGATCCAATTTCATTCACTTTCCACCAAACCACCCTGAGGCCAAAACAAAGATGAAGAAATTTTAGAAAACTTTCTTTCCCATCTGTAAAATTAATCAGCAAACTACAGATCCATTTTTGTCTGCCTCAGCAGAAATAAAAGCTTTATTAAAAGGACATACATCTATTCGAAACGATTATTTGGATAAATGGGAAGGAAAAAAGAATGAATAGAAGGCAAGGGCAATATGTATACTCACCACACACAAAGCCCTCTGGGCTAACNGAATGAATAGAAGGCAAGGGCAATATGTATACTCACCACACACAAAGCCCTCTGGGCTAACAGCAAAAATACTTCTTCCTTTCAGCAGCTGAGGATGGGCACAACTGGCATTTACAAAGCTCTGAAAGTTGTTTTCCGCCACCCACTGTGGGAGCCACTTTAGTTGGCAATCGCACAAAAGGCTTGATGTATTTAAATGCCTGAGGAAAGTAATTACATTCAATTTGTCCTATATGAAATGCAGATTTCTACAAGTAAACTAAACTCAAGTGAATATTAACAAAGAATGAATGTGGAAACCAAATGCACACACCCCATGTAATAAATATTCTATAGCCCATCTTAAAATGCAAGAACTGTACCTTGCATGATTCTGTTGTTGTTTTTATTGTCCTACCGAGATGGAGGTGCTGATATTTCAACTGTACTGAAAAATGGCTACTGCATTTAGGCACTGTCCCACAAATTTTAGTTGCGAATTCAAAACCGAAAGAAAAAGAAACTCCTCATTTCAACAAAGAGAACAAATAAGCAAATCGCTTTGTTTTCTGGTACGAAAATGAAGTGATGTTAGGAATGTGCTAAGAATTTTTTATAGATATGTAGTCTAGGATGCCACACCATAGGATGGGTCTTCCCCTATATGATTTATTTGAAACTCTTGAAAGGAAAAGAAAAACTTACAATTGTTGAAGTTTCTTCATTTGTGAAAACGCATTGCCTTGTAAAGACATGATGGCGTTGTCACTCAGATCTCTAAAAAACAACCAAATCATACATATCAGAGCAAAACTACGGTCATTTTGTGCTTGCAGGCAAAATTTGGGCCCACGCTGCCCACCCCATTCACCAAATACGCTACATGTTGAAATGCCTAAATGGGGCAATTGCAGAAGAATCCATTATAAAATTTGGGTTGAAGGATGAGGATATTTGTATCAGAGACAGGTTCTGTTATGATGACAGAAGTTCACTTTACCACACCACTTACAGGCTTATTTGACTCATAAGGACCCAAGTTGTTCTGCTATGTTATTTATCATATTTCTCATTATTCAAATTAGTAACTATTAGTAAGTTTTAAATGTACAAATAAAATCCCTCATAATTATGCTTTTAAAAAACATCATTTATAGAACACTTGCTATGATATGCACTGTGTTAAGTGATTTATACATATTATTGCATTTATTTCTATGGAACCCAAAAGATGGTATTACTACTTAGCTCACTTACAATTACTACTTACAAAAGACGGTATTACTACTTAGCTCAGCACAAAAGGGGAAGGTAACAGTTGAATCAATTATTTTCAAAAATTCCATAACCTGTGGTTCTAACCACTAGCCTAATTCTGCCAAACACAATTCACTAACATAAAGGCAGTAAGGTGTTCAGACAAGATGTACTTGTTAAAACACACACACACTTCAGGTAGGACATTTATAAAATAAGGGAATATTCTAGACTGATTTTATTTTTAACTTGCATTTACAAGCAGTCTGAATTAAAGTATTCACCACGATGATTACTACTCTGTTTTTCTTTACAAGGGTCAGAGCATACAAAAGGGATTCTGAATGAAACAAGTAGCAACAGAAGACAAAGAATGAAGGTACCAGACATGGGTAGAGAAACAGGCTGGGAGAGTCAAAGAAGCTTTGAGAAAATTGAAACAGAGGTTAATACTCTACTGATCCACTAATTCCACTTTCCCAGAAATGGAATGGGCCAGATGACAAATCCTTTTTGGCTAGTTTTCCTTTGAAAATAATCTTTTTCAATAAGTACAGCAAAACTGGTCCGCTCTTCCAAAACTCAGCTTTGCAATCATTCTACTCCGATCCGAACTGCTGCACAGTCAGTACAGCTGGCAATCCAAATCTCCCTCAAACTAACTGGTACAGTCGGAAGACGACAACAAGGTCTTGCTTTATAGACAACAGCTAAATCTTCACTCTCGATACATAGCACAAATGAGAATACGAACCAAATGTATGTTCTAAATTGGAACTTATTTTGTCTGAGTTAATGGATATTAAAACTTCCAGTGACAAGCACTTCTTAATAGAGTAGACACATATTATAGATGACTTTGTACTTTTACTGTACAAGGGTAAAACATATTCCCATGGTTATACACAACTGGTGGGTTTAGTTAGTCAAAACATGGTGCTCACGCAGGTTTTGACTCCTATCTAGAGCAGGTTAGCCAGCTTTCCTCTCCTAGTGGCTGAAATTTCCTGAGCCCCTGCATGTCCTTTGAGAAATCTGTACCAGGAGTGACCCAGAGTGGGAGCAGAGATTATGCAGGTGAGGGCTAGTAGACGCGGGGACACCATGAAAGCCGAGGTAGCCCTGGCTGAGTCCTGCTTCAGCTAGTTGCTAACTGATGGATCAGTAACAAAAGAAAACAAGAAAGAGAATAAGGGGGGAAAGTGGGTTCAACATTTTCTAATTAACCTACATCAAAAACAAACTAACAAAAATTCTCGAAGTAGTGTTAAAACCTTCCTTATGTCACACTTAAGGACTGTGGGGAATTGTCTTTTTCCGTGTCCGGCAACGGATCGCAACCCTCAGTGTCGCCCCCGTACCGGACCGGGACCGGCAACGGGATTGCAACCCTCGGTGTTGCTCCCGCGCCTCGCTCAGCCAGTGAGCGGGAACCGGTCTGTATGTGGGACCCGAACCCTCGGCGGGAGCAACACCGGGCCGGCCCGGAATTGTCTTTTTTGATCTTGAAAATCCGAGTCAACTTAACTGTCCAATGGGATAATGAGCCCTTAGAACCTCTGCTTAACTTAAAAGTAAAGATAATAATAGCAATTGAACAGTATTGTAAGGATTAAGTGAGGCAATATATATGAATACATGGCAAAATGCCGGACAAGTAGTGGATGCACAATATGTGGTAGGTTTCTTTTAAATTTAATATATCACTGTGTGAGAAAAACGACTAAAAGAAAACCCAATAATAAAGTATAGCACTGTACTTAAGTGCAAAGGTAAACATACATCTGTATGTTCCCATATAGACAGACAGGTAGATAAATAGGTAGGTAAGAAGGTAGGTCGGCAGAGGAATAGAGAGATACGTAATATATGTAAATACATTTTATGGTACTGGGAGGATGCCAACAAAATTACATTCTAGTTTGTTTTCTTTCATGACATATAAATAGATAACCATCTTAGACTCCCATTAGGATAACTAAATTCCAGCTACTCACAGATGTTCTAAAGCATCCAAACCAGTGAAGGCTTTTTTGGTAATAGATCGAATCCGGTTTCCTTGAAGTGTTCTGGAAAAAAAAAAAAAAAACCACATTACATTGAAACAGTTTTTAAAAAGCCATTTTGGGTGTGAAAATCTCATTTAAAAAACTGCTTTTTAAAATAGTTTGTGAACGGGGCCGGCCCGGTGGCGCACCGGAGAGTGTGCCGCTTGGGAGTGCAGCGGCGCTCCCACCGAGGGTTCGGATCCCATGTGGAGACCGGTTCCCGCTCACTGGCTGAGCGTGGTGCGGGCGCAACACCGAGGGTTGCGATCCCGTTGCCGGTCAGTAAAAAAAGACAAAAAGGAAAAAAAAAATAGTTTGTGAACAATTCTATTTTCTTCAATCAAATAAAATATTCTGTGAAAATGTATCCATGTCATCTATTTCAATAATATAGTCCAGCATGGTTTTTAAAGCATTCAGCAGAGAGTCAGACAAAAATAGATGCTCAATGTTACTCTGATAGTTAAAGCACTGTTTTTCAAAGTCTTTTTAGAAATAGGTAGAAACTTTAAGAAAGAGGTAGAACTTTTATAAATAGGTAGAAGCTCTAAGTAAATTGTCTCAGAACTCTAATAAACCAATCAGATAATAGTGGAGGTTTTCTCCTTCCCCTGTTTCTCTGTGGTATCTTCATCATCCACAGGAGTTTAGGGCTATTTGGAACTCAGTTTAAAAACTGGCTTATGACATATAATCTGGCCATTTGCAAGATCATTTTATAGCTAAATATAAAGAAAAGCTAATTAATACATATTGGAAGAAAAGCTAATTAATACACATTGTATATAATAGCACTCTTTTGGGGAAGTGACCAAAAGTTGCAACCAGATTAAGCACCTATTTCTAATCCCTTTACAATGTTAATTTGTAAAATCGATTTCAATTAATTTTTTAAAAAATTTAATTGTACATATTTGTGGAGTACAATGTGTGTTTCGACACATGTATATACTGTATAATGATTCACTTACGTTAGATAGCATATGAATTCCTTGAACATGTACAATGAAGACAAAATTTTTAAGTT
The DNA here is from genome assembly GCF_000696425.1 of Galeopterus variegatus. NCBI lineage: Eukaryota > Metazoa > Chordata > Mammalia > Dermoptera > Cynocephalidae > Galeopterus > Galeopterus variegatus. The sequence goes on along the minus strand of NW_007728286.1, from coordinate 250,473 downwards.
AAAGAGTAAACCAATCCTACTCACAGCCTCCTCAGTTTGTCAAGCCCTGAGAAAGCACCATTCATGTCTTCAATAGTCCAGGAAATTTCATTGTTCTTCAGATCCCTAATTTAAAAAAGCATTATTTTAGAGATATGTTCAGAAACCTACGATCACCACCCAAGTGGCATATAATTAGTAACAAATTCCTCATAACTCCCCATATCATCTCCACCCCTTTCAAAATAAAAGAAAACCCTTATCTCTCCAACTTATCTTTTATACCCTGTCCTCCTCCCCCAACAATATTTTAAGTTTTGGACACTAATCAGGACAGTTAACGCGGCCCTATTAATTCCTCTACCAAGATGACTAAATTCTGAAAGATTTGAAAGTCTGAAAAATACATTAAACGTTAAAACCACTGTTCCAACCACACAAGCAGGAGTTCGCCAAAGCATACAGAATGTCTTTCAATTACGTAATATTTCAAATAATGAACGGAGCAAAAGTTTCTGACAGTGCAGAAATCAAAAGCCCATTGCACAACATTGAATTAACATTTGAGAGATTTTTCAAAGGTCAATTAATTCAACTCTCTCTTCTTTCTTTTAAGACAGAGATCAGGTCGTAGACATAAATGGCATGATAAACAGGCATCTTCCTTTGCCGCCTTTGTATATCTTTTTGCTCTGGGTAATTTTCAATCTGTATTTTATAAATAAAAATTAGTGGATTTAATATTGTTTTCCTATTAAGCAGTTCCCAACTTCCTGGAGACCCCGAGAAGTCTAACTGTAATCACCAAAACAATCTGATCACTGTCCTTCTTAATCCCTTTAAGAAACACATATGGATGAAATGGATCCATTTTAATCAAACTGATCTGGGAAAGATTAAGACACTACTTTTGAGGCTGTACACATTTCCTTGACAACAAAGGAAATCTGCTTGGAGAAAATAGGGCACATTTAGGAGCCAATTAGGTTCATGTACCAAGAGCAAAATGTGTAACTTACAAAGTCTTTAAACTGGAAAGCCCCCGGAAGGCACAATCAGCAATATAGCTGACTTTGTTGTTCCCAATGTGCAGTGTATTTAGTAAGCTTAGGCCAAGGAAGCTTGAATCATCTAACCTCGATAAGTGATTGAAAGTTAGGTCCCTGTACAGAAAAAAGAAATAAAAAAAACAAGTAATAGCTTTCATTTTTCAAGTCAACGCAGTGATTTGCTTTCCAAAAAACAGGTAATATATGTAAGCACAATAACCCTTATTTTAAAATTCTGCCTTGCTGGCTGCCTTGCTGAGCTCAGTTGATTAGAGTGTGGTGCTGATAACACCAGCATCTGGGGTTCAATCCTGTACCCACAAGCAAAAAGAAACAAAAAACCAAAAAAAAAAAAAAATTAAAATTAAATTCTGCCTTAATAACACTCAGGAAAACATTATTTCCAATCTCAGTAATTAAAAAAATACATGAAAATAATCATCATTACTTTCACCAATGTGCCACAGAACTGAAACAGCAGAGTTGGCTTCAACTTATCACAACAAAAATATGACCAGGTTACATGTGAAAAAAGCTGTCACCTTGGAAACATTGTTGTGAAAATTTCACAGATCAGTGGTAAGAAGCTCATGCTCTGGCATGATCCCTGCTCTCAAACCTGAGGAGAATAAAAGGCAACTCACAGCTCACTGAGTCTCTGGCAGAACTCCCAGGCATCAGGGCTGATCCTGTTGATGGCATTTTGGCTGAGATGAAGTTCCTGCAGCATCAGCAAGCCGTAAAGCCAGCCTTTGGTAATCTCTGTTAGGTTGTTATGGTCCAGCTGCCTGCATTTACAATAAGAATCAAAAGCAGGATCGAAGTTCATTATCTAGTCTCTTCAAAGGGGACATATGATTACAACCTACTACATATTCCTATTGTTACTAGATGTTTACATTTTGTTATGTAAGGGCATCAGCAAAAACAATGTATGTGCTTACAGATTTATGTGCTTATAAGTTCTCAATGACATTACCTGAAACCAAACTGAATACTAAATTATAAATATGATTGTGAATCATAAGAGGTTAGCATAGGTCACTGAGCATTCTGTGATCATAGTACCTGAGGCGGAACTGTGAGAACCCACACTTACAAGATTTCCATGTTGCTCAGCCCCCAAAAAGCTCCATCCATAAGTTTTGTGACTCCATTTCTTTGCATTTTCAGGGACTTCAGAGCACCAAGCCCTTGGAACGTGAGTCCATCTATATTTTTAATCTTGTTTCGGTTTAGTTCACTACATTGGATATTAGAATTAAAGAGTTAGCTTATATGACAAATTCTGGTGGTAGTAATAAAATGTGTCATTACTACAGTATAATTAAATCAGCGTTAAATTACACAGAATATTTTAAATTTCTAAACATTTTTATTCAGAAGAGTTTCAACTTATTAGCAGTGAGTGAATTTCCTTCTAAAATGTATGATGTATTTTTAGAATAAAAAAATTGAAAGTATACTGCACTTTAATTTCTAAGCTGTTCTCTACTCAGTATAGAAAAAAACACATTAATATTTGTTTTTAAAACATCCAGAAAGAGAATATCAAATATTACACTAAAACATGAGGGATATTCAGAATCAGGGCTGTCAAATTTATCCTGTTCCATCTGCTAATAAAGTTGGTCACTGTTTTTCATGATTCTTTTCAGGTTTAATTCTTTCTTTAAGGCAGTAGTAGTTCACAATCTTGGTTGTACACTGGAACCAACTGGGAAGTTTAAAAAATTACTGAAGCCTGAATTTTACCCTCAGAGATTCTAACATAATTGGTCTAGGGTGTGGCCTGGGCCCTGAGATTTTTTAAAGCTCCCCAAATGTTTGTAATGTGCAGCCAAGGCTGAAAACCACTATTGCAGGAGACCATTCACAGATCATTCTGCCATTATTAACAAGACAGTGCTTCACAGCCACTTAAGCTGTCGGAGCCTCCTGGAGGTGTCAGTATTATTCTCATAAACCACAGCTGTTCAGAGTCCCCACGATTTCTTCAGTGCCACAATGACACCTTTGTAAGCAGGTCGTTCAATAATTACACTGTTCACTCTTTCTTTCAGTAACAATCTAACATGTCTTGTCTGGCAGCAGCTGGCACTAGGTGACATTTAAGGCTCTTTCCAATTTGAAGACTCTACAACTCTGGCTCTCAAAAGAAAGGTGGCCACATCTTTGCTTCAAACTCTTTAGCGACATCATGTATTTTAGGGGACAGATACCAAGGGTTTGGAGGAGAAGAAACAATCTCTGAAGGGACATTTTACTTACAGGTGTTGCAGTTGGGGCAGTTTAAACATTTTGGGTGGGATAGCTGAGATTCGGTTCCTATTCAGCTTCAATACCAGGAGGGTGTTGGCCAAATTGTCAAAATACCCAGGTTCCATTGATGTGACTCGGTTGCTGTTGATATACCTGTTAAAAGTTTGAAGATGAGCTTCTCTTTCTGATTTCTCTGGGAAGTTAAAGCGCATGCCATCTCTGTATTATAAAGAATCTCCAGAGAACCTAACCATCAACAGACACTTAACATATTACTGTTTAGGTCCTTGTGAACACATGTTGGTTAAGATTCACACATATTGCTGGGGAAAGAGTGATTGGAATATTGAAGGTTACAAAAATCTGCTATGGATACTTGTCCACTTTTTTACAAAATTCTTTTATCAATAAAATACAGCATTGGCTAAATTTTGATTATATTTTTTAAAAGAAGCACTTTTCACACTTACAATTTTTCCAACAAAGAATGCCTTTTTTCTGCAATCCAAAAGTGTAAGAATAAAATTAAGATTGCAGTTAATCATGTTTACAGCAAATTTCAAATCAATAAGAAAATTACATTTTTGATCTATCAGCAGTACAACAGGTAGTTTGTTACATCTTCAAAGCTTTTTTTTCCCCATTATAACATGACATTTTCATTACAGATGAAAATTTTTGTTAAAGAAAACTTCACTTACAGATATTTGAGTTGTAGGGGTGGAAATGCAGTTTTAAGCTCTGAAATATTGTTACTGCTCAGGTCCAAAGTTTCAAGGGACTGAAACTGTTTCAGAGGTTCAGGTAATATTTCAACAATCCTGTTCCCAGCCCTGGAATTAAAAGATAGCATAAATAAGGATTAATGATACGACAATCCAAAAAGACAAAAATATTTTCTATTCCTAACTAGTTCTTCAGAAATATGGAAAACTGATTAAACAGTACTTTAAAAAGCTATTCAGCAATACTATGGCCACTTTACTTCATTGATTAAATCATAAATCATAATATTAGAATATATGAAAAACATTCCTATATAAATCTAGGGTACTGCTTCGCAGCTGTGGCTATCTAAATGCTATGCTCTTAAAAACACTGTCTGATTTTTCTTTATGCTACTTTTAGTTGTTCTTTTCCTTTGCATTTTATTAAACTGTATGTGGAATGCTCAGCACCGAGCTGACAAACCAGGCACTGATGAGTTGACTCCCTACTCTTTCTTCTTGATTCCCTATCTATTTCTAATATTCTCTTGAAAAATGCTCACATTAAAGGTGTCAATGAACTTGAAATACTCATCAGATTGGGGCTTTTTTAGAGCCAAGCTAGAGAGATCCCTTTTTCTTTACAAAATAGCAAGTTTCAATGCACTGCCAGAGTCTTCAATATTAGTGGATATGCTCCAAGCCTTTCAATATTATAAATATTATAAAAGTATTATATAAGAGCACACCAGTCTAAATAATCCCTAGGTGTTATTAGATTAAAACATGTTTTGACACTAAGATCCAATACAGTAGCCACTAAGCCATATGTGGCTCTTCAAATTTAAGTTAATTAAAATTAAATGTTAAAATGTAGTTCCTTAGTCACAGTAGCCACATTTCAAGTGCTCAATAGCCACAAGTACTTGGTAACTATCCAAAGGGAGAACACACATACACATTTCTACCATCATGGAAAGTTCCATTAATGAGTGTTATATTGGACTATAAGTGAAAAAACAAAAGAAAAGAAAAGAAAAAAAAGAGGTCAAGTCAAAGATCTTAAAAGGTCATCAATAGAACAGCTCCCAAGTGGAAATTCAGCACTATATGACAATTTTGTTAGAAAACAGGAATGAAATGGATGTGCAAGCCACCCTAATTGTCATATTAGGTTAAGCAGCGTGGTCTTTTTAGACCATCATATAACAGGAGAAAAAAACATGTCAAGGTAAAAAGACTAGGAGAATAACAAGTCTACCTACAAATCATAGAAAAATCTTCTCTCTAGGACCCAAGGTACAATGAAATAGTTGGAATGTTCTAAGCAGAACTCTGTATGTTATACAAGTCACATGCTGGTGTTTCTACACATAGCCTGTAGTTAATCTTCACTTAACAAGAAAACTTAGAACATATACATCATATGTGTATCTTTCTTACCAATAACTGCATTTCTATAGTGCCTTGAATTTATTAAACTCTTCTGCATTATCATAACTCACAGGTCTCTCACCTTCACAGAATGTTCCTGAATTAGATGTGCCCTCTCATGTATTTTCTCAAAATCTTATGCTGCTTTCTGACATAGCACTTACACCGCTGGTCTTCTCTGCCATGCTGCAAGTTTCTTAGAAGCAGGGATATGTCTCTACCCCTCTGTCCTGAAATGTTTATGGAATCTAATAATGTTGAGCACATATTAGGTGCCAATCCTCATGCTAAGCACTTTTCATATATTACGTCATTTAATCATAACAAAATTTCTCTGGTATAGATATTATATAGGATTTTAAAATCAGAAAACTAGGACTTTTCACGTAACAAGTCCAAGCACTCTTGAGCCACCTCACAGAATAAGTACGGACTGGTCTCAAAGCAACCCCTGAAGGCCTGTTTCATAAAATATAAAGTATGAAAGATATTTTGGCAATTAACTTCTTACATGGAGATGTACCTCCAGAAAAGTCTGCTGCTTCCCACCTTGCAAAAATGCTGAACTTCTGGTTTCAAACTGATGTGGGAATCCATACTGGATCACTGAGCCATCACCATGGCTGCACTGAGAATGGCCCATAACAGGGCCCGTCCAAATCTGTGCCTGTACCCTACGTAGGTAAGAGGAGGCCCTGGGGTTTGCATGTGCCCCAGAGCTAGAAGGCCAGCTTCCTGAATATGTGCGAATGGCAGGTGCTGCTTTCTCCACAAGAAAGAAAAATAAGGGGAGAAAATGGGCATTTTATACATTTTATATTTAAACAACAAACTAACAAAACTTCTCAAAATATGGTTAAAACCGTCCGTATGTTATTCTTAAAGGATGGGTGCGGGGGTGGGGTGGGGGGGGTGGCAATTGTCTTTTTGATCTTTAAAATCCAAGTCATCAGAGAATCTAATTCCATTTTTAAAAATAATCCTATACAAGATAACAAGCGTAGACAATATATAACTTAAGAGCAAACTCTGTGATAATAGTAAAGTTAAAAAAAAAGACTTAGCAGTCCTATGTACAAGTCATGACTATCAAGCCCTTCAGATTCCCATAAAGTCTTACAGATTTGTTTAGAGTCAAGTCAGCCATGACCTCTGATTTTGACCATTTCCCACATCTGGATTCAGCAGTGTATAAACTCCTTGATCTAGCTGTGAGGTATAGGCTAATGTAAGTGAGACAATTAGTCAATTTCTAGGTCCCGGAGATGAATTCAGTCCAAGAGACAAGCCACAGGGCCTTAAGGTCAGGGTGGGTGGGTTAAACAAAACCACACTTTAGGAGACAAAAATTTTCTTTTAAATACATAATCCAAATGTTTGCATTACCAGGATGTCCTCCCACAAACAGTGGAGCAACCCTGAAGTACCCAAGTACCCTCTCTCCACCCCCTCCCCTGTCCCTAGCCACTATCTCCCTTCAAACTCTGCATCTGGTTTTGGCCTCCAGGCTGTCTGGGGCTAGTACAGCTACACTTATATTTAACAACAACAAAAATAAAACACTCAACTATAGATTTTTGCAATAAATGGAGCAAATTAGTTTTTGAGGGGAGGGAGCAGGAGGTGTTTATCATGTCGGTCAAATAAGGCTACAAGTCAGATAACAGACCATACAATCTTTGGTTTATATATTCGTTTGTTTATAAGGTAATTATGAACAAGGTATTAAAACTGCCAATTACTTGAGTGACGAATAAAATTTTCCTTGCAGTAAAAGTATGCCCCAGCCAAAGCCAGCAATTTCCTGAGCTGCACACCTCCTAAACTGCAGTGTGAAAGTGCTCAGTTATAGATGGAGTGTGCACAGTGCTGTCTTTGTCAGTGCTGCTTCCTAGCACAAAAATCCCTCACAACTGCCAGGATAACAGTTCCAGTATCACAAAAATTTAAATCTGTCCTAATGGAACAGAATTAAATCCAAATACTAGTTTCTTATTAGCTCTCAGACTAACTGGCAAATAACCACTTGACATGTAGCAGTTTAGAGCAAGAAACAAAAACACAACTTGCTTTATTTCATGAAAGAGGGATTAAAAAAAGGAGACAACTACTGTGAAAACTAGATTAAAAATCTTTATCATTTAAAAGCCCTCAAAATAAACATATTTCATGGACTGGGTCACAAATAGCCACTTGTAGAAGACAAAGATTCAATTCTACTCGAGCTTTAATTTTTCTCCAAATAAATGCCCAGATTGATTAACGTATTAAAAAAAAACATTGCAGTTAATATTTTTGGCAGGAAATGCGCAATGCTTGAACAAAAACAGAAGTGTGTGAATACCTTTTTCCATTACTGAAATTAATGTGCAAATGCCATCTCTCCATTGTTCAAAAATCACAATATGGTACTATAAGTATTGGAAAGTATTTCAGCCTCATGTAAATACATCTTAGAGACTAGGAGTATTTTGGTCTTCTACGTTTGTTGATAGTACAGGCAGTTCCACGGTCAAATCGCTGCTGAGGTGAAGTATAATTAGTCCCTGTGGACAAACAGACCTGGGGGCTTGTTTGGTCAGAAACACAGACGGTTCCCTCAGACTTCAGGCCACAGTTAAAACAGAAGTCCCAGGTATTTCAGCCTTGGCCTCTCAGGTCCAAATAATGATTTCATTTTTGTTGCCAATTTCACCTTTCAGCCAACTTTGCCAAATACCTTTCAAATGCAGAGGCAAACGTGGCTTCCAGTTTTCATCTGATGAGATTTACTCTGAGAATGTGAGAGATCTAACCAGGAACAAGGTGGATATGAACCTTGATCTCACAGAGCTCAAAGTCTAGCAGGGAGAACAGCAGGCAAATGGGAGAGGTCAACAGTGTGATAAGTGCTCTGATAAGAAAGAGAGAGGGCAGTGTCAGTAGAAAGCACAGAGAAGCCTCAGTCAGGCAGGTGAGAGGAAAGCAAGGCTTCTCCCCTTGGAGGGAATGAAAGAATGCCTTGGTGGCTGGAGTAAGAGTTCATAGGTGGAGACTGAAGAAACATGATGTTCAAGAGTGAGGCAGCTGGGAGATGAGAGCAAATCAAGTAGGGCCCTGGAAGCCACGTTAGGCACTTGGCCTTTATCTCAACTGTGAGGAGGGGGCTAGAAGATTTAAAATGGTGGGGTGACAAGATCACATGTGCATCTTAGAATGGCTGCGCTGGCAGGAGTGGGTAGAGAGACTGGGTGGGGACAAGCAAGACCACAAGCAGGAGCCCTACTAAGGATGCTTCTAATCTGATGCAGAGTACAGATGATGGTATGCTGGCCTGATGGCAAGGGTCTGCCGGATGCCACTCTGATGGGGAATTGCCTCTCTTCCCCTGGTTTCCAGGGTATATGCTGTGTTCCTCTCCTCCCTGCACATACAGGCTCAGGTTTCCAGCTCTGCAGCCTCTGGCTACCGGGATCCAGTTCAGCTCTGCTGGAGTTCCCATTTACCCTATCCGTTACTGCTGTGTTTTGTGTTTCTGATAAGGCAGGCCTTCTATGGCATGGGGTGTAGACTAGGGTCCTTTCTTGCTCACAATTGAGATGTTACTGACCAGAACAGCCCAAATACCAGCATTTCAATGTGTCTGTAATCACTAAGAAAATGGATAAGTGTGTCATTCTCATATATAAGAAATACACTCCTTTGCTCTGATACTCTGAACATCTGCCCTGAAGGTAACTCTGGACTAAATTAATAACCGTAAAACATAACTTAATGAGGTTAGTGATATAAACACTGTTCTGATGATGACTAGATCTACTTTTTGACCTATTGCTATCTCCAGAAAGCACAAGTGTCTCAAAAGAACCTTCATGCACTGGATATAAATGGTGTTGGTTTATCTCCACAGGCTGAAAGGAGACCCACAGAGTGAAATATTCTTTGTTAGTGAGGAACCAGAATATCAGGTTTTTTCACACCGGAATTCCTAAACCAATCAAATGGTAGCTTCTTGAAGAATAAGAAATATCTGTCAGTAGTTTCAAGTGTCTCCTACCTATTGCACAAGATAACAGGCGGCTTAAGGCTTTGCAGCTGTAATGTGTAAAGACATGCAATCTTGGCTATTTAGAGAAAGTATGTGCATACAGCATTTTCCTTTTAGAGAGGGTGTGTGCACTGAAATTTAATTTGAAACCATTTTTTATGTTTGCAATGCCCTCTTTTCTTAGAATGCATCACTCTAACCACATCCCTTAAGTCCAATTCAGTTACTGCAGCTAACAAATTGCTGAATCCGTGGTCGTTCCAAACAACCAATCATCGAGCAAGCATATTAAATCTACTGACTGGTATAGTCGGCCTAGCCCCAAGGAAATGATTTCTCTATATAACTTGCAAGCAACCAACTTAACTCCATTTATAAAGGAATCACAAATTGGTAAAGAAAATACTACATTTTGCAAACATATTAAAGTTTACTTATATTTCTAACAATAACCCTCACTTTTTCCCCACCTCCCCCCAAAAAGCCTCCTTGGTTAGAATAAAAACTACCATGGCTAGAATAACTAACACTTCATAATATCTGGCATCTTTTAACAGAGAGATTTGGCAAGCAAAGAACCTCTCCAGTTTATAAAAATAAACTGCCTCTGCTCATCTCTTTTCTAAAAAGATAATTAAGAAGTTTCATTAAAAGAACACATGTTTAGACAGGTCCACTGGTATGGTGGCATCAAAGAATAAAGCCAACTAAGGAAACTTTTGGAAGGACAAAGATTCTGGATTAAGAATTAATGATACTACCCAGCATATTAGTCATGGTGTAAGAGGAAAAGAGTCAGTTCTTTCAGCTAAAAGCTAGGTCAACATAAAATATAATTATCTTTTGGATCACAAACATGATAAAGATGGCCACAATACTTTAATACAGAGGTCTTACAATAATCCAGGCCCTATTCACATGCCAGTTACAACACAAGTTAAAAACGAAAAAAGAAATAGGGGTCAAAAATCCACTCACACCATATACAAAACAATCTTTCTTCGATCCCTAAGAATAAATTCATTTAGTTCTTTATGTAAACCGAACTTTAAAAGCAAATCCTAGAAAACAACAGGATGATAAATAAGATACTTACTGAGAAATTACTGTAATCTGAAACAATTTATGTAGAATAAAAATTAACTTTATTTTAATTCAGCAAAATTTAAAAATTTTCCCTACCTCTCTTGTGAGGTAGAGGCCTTCCACAGCCATTTCCACATGCCTGACCTCTCTTAAGTTGGTTGTGAGTTTAGGTCTCCCCACTAGCTTGTGATTTACTTGTGGGTGGAGAGAACCTCTAATCCATCTTTGGATTCCCACAATTCAGGATTAAATAAATGGATTCAAGACCCTGAAGTAAACAAACAATGTTGATTGGTCCAGGAACTCTAGATCAGCTATAGAATGGCCCATAAGGATTGATCTCAACTGTTGCTTAGGATGCATATACACATCAGAAAACAGGATGCCCGTTACAGCTGCAGCCAGAAAAAGTAAACATAACACTGGGATACTCTACCTTAATCAACCTACTAAAAGTAAGATCTCCTTGACACAGTATTTCAAACTACAGTTCCCCAAAGAGGAGATTTTTATTCTATTCCTGGTTCTGTGTCTTGATCTACTATACTTTGTGAACCTTGATTTTCTCACCTGTAAACAGAAGGAAATGGAATGGAATGATCTGGCTCTAATGAGCTGCGACTTTAGATCTGGGTGACAAACACTGCAAATGACCGGATTTGTTACAGAGGCTTCATACAACCACATCAGGGAAAAACTGCAGCCTCCCTTTTGGGAAATTTCTTTCACCTCTCTCCTGTGTTGGAGTCGCACTGCCTGATGCTCCGTCTTCCTCCTTCTTGGTTCACTCCCTCATTTTCTTGGGGCACCTCTTCCATTAGCTTTCCAAGAAACCATGCATTAAAGTGGCTGTTTTCCTCATGTTTGGAAATGTCTTTGTAGGGCTGACAGTGAGAAATCACTTTCCCTTAGGATTCTAAAGACACTGCTTCACTCTATCAGGGTGCTCACGGACTTAAGTCGAAAGAGCCAGAGGCCATTCTGATTCTCCACCCCAGTGTTTCTCAAACTTCAGCTCACATCAGTATCGGGGGGCAGGGGTTTCTTGAGGCACAGGTCGCTGTTGAGCACCACGCCTCCAGGGTTCCTGTTTCAGTGGGTGTGGGGTGGGATCTGAGAATTTACATTTTTACCGAGTTTCTGGATGATGCTGATGCTTCCAGGAAGGAGCACCTGAAGAGTAATGTCAATCTTTATAGGCAGCCTGCTTCACAGTCTTTCTTTTCCTCTTCTCAGAGTTTCTCTTTACCCCTGGTAATCTGGAATTGCACAGTAATGTACCTTACTGTAGGTCTTTTTTCTTTTTTTATCGTGCTAGCACTCAGTAGGCCCTTTCAATCTAGAAATGTGTACTCCTCAGTTCTGGGAAAGTTTTTTGTATCTTTGATAATTTCCTCTTTTCCATTTCCATAGATGTCTCTTTGTGGAATTCCAATTAGTGAGGCATTAGACTTCCTAGCTGATCTATTTTCCCGTTGTTGTTGTTGTTTTTTTCCCTCTCCTGTTTTCCATCCCTTTGTCTTTTGGTTCTTCTTTCTGAGAGTTCTTCAACTTTCTCCCAATACTTCTATTGCCTTTTGAAAGTATCTGCTGGGCCGGCCTGATGGCGCACTGGAGAGTGCGCCGCTTGGGAGTGTGGCGGCGCTCCCGCCGAGGGTTCGGATCCCATGTGGAGACCGGTTCCCGCTCACTGGCTGAGCACAGTGCAGGCGCAACACCAAGGGTTGCGATCCCGTTGCCGGTCAGTAAAAAAGACAAAAAAAAAAAAGAAAGTATCTGCTGTTATATTTTTAACTTCCATTTTTAAATTTATTTTCTGAATATTCCTTTTTCTTATGTTCTTCAGCATGCTTTTCTGGTTTTGTGGACATAGCATCTTCTCTTTTCTCTCTAAAGATATTAGATTTATTTTGAAGTTCCCTTCTCCTTCCATTGTCTCCAGTTACCTTCTCCCAATTGTTTCAGACTCTGACTTTATTGTTAGAAACTTCTTCAGTCTGGTGATCACTGGTTATTCATTCATGTTTAATAAAAAGCAGCACTAGAAGCCTACGGAGGGCTGTGAGTGTAACAGGCTTGCAGAATGCTGAGTTTCAGCACAAGTGACTGGGAGAACCTATTTTATGATGGGATGGCTCCATGTCAGTTTCTGTGGGTCTCATCTCTGAAACCCTCCAATCTCCAGTTTGATGCATGTAAATGTTGCTGCTACCTTCTGGGAAGGCTAACAGGGAAATAAGCTGAGAGGAGGGTATATCACCTTCAGTGTTCAGATTTAATTTTCTTGATTTCAGAAGATCGTGCCCTCAATACCCAACCCTGCACAGCTGGGCCTGCGTCTCAGATTCCAGAGACTTTCTGTTTAAGCTCTCCACAAAGTAAACTTCCAGTATTCTGTGTAAGGGGAAGGGCAGTCACTAGGCTTTGCGTTTTGGAGGAGGAAGCTGGAAGTCTGATTGTTTCTTATAAAACAGTTTTAGCCAATCTCATTTTCAGTCCTGCTCGGCACCCCCATCTTTATAGGTTTTAAATTCATGAAGTTCTGCAGCGCACATACACACAAAATTGCTGTTTTGAGGGGCAACTCCACTTTCCCCTCTTTTAAGTCAGTTACAATCTATCCATTTGCTTGCAAAATGTTTATGGTATCTTTCACTTGGACTATATCCTCTCTTTATATTCTATTTTCTCTTTGTTCCTGTTGGTATGCACTCTTTTTATACCTTTACTTTCATTTTAAGAGGGTTTTGGGAAGGAGCAAAGTGAACACACTCAATCCGCCATATTTAATAGGAAGACTTCAACAGAAATTCCATCAATAAATAAAACCAGTTTTTCTCTAAAATCCCAATTAAACAAAACATTCCCTTAAAAAACGTACTATAATTTTTTTTTACTGAAAAATCATTCAATGTAGGTTTGTATAAGATATTTTAACAAAAAAAAATTAGCCTACATAAAGAATTTTCACTTATTGATGATAGTACAAACTAGAAAAATACTGCATCAGTATTCTGAATCCCAAATTAATAAAGTTACCATACGGACAATTAATTCTGTGTGAATACATAAGGCTAAATTATTTTCATTTTATTTTCTGATATGGAATAGGCCAATAGACTAGGAACATCACAGACACAAGATATCATGATTTCACCCAAGTATTGAACTTGTTCTTGTGAATAAGACAGAAAATGTGGTGATGATGATCATATAGGCAGATGCGTTCACATCCCTTCTCTTTAATCACAGACTTGCATCCACCTTTAGGGAAGCTGTTGGTGGTTGCTACTGGGCCTGCCTATGGCCTGTGCTGTCAACATTTTGCATGAACATAGATACAGATGTGAATAATCAAGCACAAATGCCACAGAACTAAAAGTATAACTCATCTTTTAGTTACAGATGAATCATGATCTGTATTAGTCCGTTCTGTGTTGCTATAACAGAAATACCTGAAACTGGGTAACTTATAAAGAACAGAGGCTTATTTGGCTTATGATTCTGGGACAGCTGCATCTGGCATGGGCCTCGGGCTGCTTCTACTCATGGCAGAAAGTGACAGACAGCCAGCGGGTGCAAGCAGATCACATGGTGAGAGGAAGCAAGAGAGAGAGAGAGAGAAGGTGCCAGGGTCTATTAAACAACCAGTTCTCCCAGGAACTAATAGAACGAGATCTCTCTCAGGCCCCCCCACCCCTAGAGAGAACATTAATCCAGTCATGAGGGAACTGCCCTCATGACTCAATCAGTTTCCAACACTGCCACATTGGGGATCAGATTTCCACATGAGTTTTGGAGGGGACAATACATCCAAACTCCATCGTGATCCCAAATCTCTCAAAGTACTAACATAATGGTATAGACGCAAGAAAAGAATTGAGCTGGGATAAGGCAGTGTTTGGAATTTTTAATCAAGCATTTTTACAAGGCTTGTTTGAAAGCAAGTCTTATGAAAATGACAAGAGACTTAGGAATCCCAGCTGACCATAAACTCAATGTGAGTCAATAATACAACATGGTGCTTAAAATACTAATACAATGTTAAGGTTCATTAAAGTCCAATATTCTGGTCAAGAGAGATAGTCCTACTATATTCTGTTTAGGTCAGACCCTACCTCAAATATCTTGTTTTGGGCATGGTATATTATACTGTTATGCTATAAAGTGTGTGTGGGGAGGACTTTGAGGGTCTACGCCTGCACTGTCCAGTACAACAGCCACTGGCTATGAGTGACCATTTCAATCTAAATAAAATTAAACTAAAAATTCAATTCCTCAGTCACACTAGCCACATTTCAAGTGTTCAATATTCATGTGTCCAGTGGCTACCACTGTGGACAGAGTAAGAATGTTTCCATCATTGCAGAATGTGCTATGGACAGCACTGGTGTAGATGCCATGGCATGCAAGAAATGGGAGTAAGAATTTGAGCCAGGAGAAGAGAAGGCTTTAAGAAAATCTTATATTGTTAAGACTTGGAAGTATTACTATGCAGAAAATAGAACCAGAAAATAGAATGAAGTTGGTCTCCTCAGCACATTTTGCCATAGAGAAAAATGCTTCTTCCAAATCCAAGTTACTAGGATTGTGCACAGACACTCAAAACTAACAAAGAAATGGGTTATAACCAGTTATACGATGATATAATATGAACGTATTTCAAAGTGTGGAAAAATATAATTAAAAGACAATATGAATCTTTCCATGAACTTTTTAAAATACCCTCATGTAATATAGCAAGCTATTTCTAATTCTTTTCACTTTTTCTTTAATAATTACATGCGAATTGTGCTAAGAAAGGCAAGAAAAGCTTGAGGAAAATAAGACAAGTGATTTATACAATTACTTGACTAATACTTCCTTGAGTCTATAAACATCCATTCATCTTTCAATAGTAGTACCCTTTGTCTTAGGCCAATACCTTGTTTGGAAATTACACAGCAATCAGTGACTACATTAGAAAGCATCTTATCTTTTCTAATAAAAAAAAAAGTATGCTCATTTTGATTCGATTCCATAATAAATTTGCTTTGTTATAAAAATAGTTAATATTGCTCATACATAGTAAAACTGACAGTCCAAATATGTATACCATATTTACCCTATGCAGCATGAATATCACCTTAATATTTCATTTTGCCTTCAGACTCACTCTAGAGTCTGTTCCACTGGCTGGCTAAAGCTAGATGGAGAGGGAGGGAAACAGCCAGGCAGGTGATTCTATGTGCTAGAAAGGAGGTGTCTATATTGATAATTGCCTTCCCTTTCATGTTTTGAATTTAGTACTTGAACAACTTTCAGGCAAAGAAAGAAGAGGTGTTATGGGTTAGAACTCTGTTTCATTGTTTTGGTCTATCTACCAAACTTGAGCTCTGAAACTCCTGCCTAAGGAAGATAGCAGGGAAACTAAATTAAGGAAGTGAAGGAAGCAAAGGAACTAAGCCAGGATAGAGACACATGCTGAGTCTTGTCACCCTAATTATGAAAAGCAATTGGCTGTAACTTTATTGTTTTGTCTGTCTTGGCAGAACAAGCCTCATTCAGCATACAGCAGCAGTCTCTTGGTAGAAGTTGTACCTGACACTTTAAAGCAGCAATCAAAATGGCTACAACATAGTTGGGGGAGGAGGGGAATGGGAAAGTAGTATAGATTCAGGGTAAGTATTGGCAATACAGGAATTTTTGTGGCAAGCTACACTGGAAGGTAAAGTCTGGGTCAATTTTACGGGCTTCAAGAAACCAGTGGGTCACAAATCTGAAACTTTTGTTACCTTGGAAAAACCAAGTTTCATAAATGAAAACAATTTTATGTGTATATGGAGAAGTAGGATCTGAAAAGTTAAATATATATTAACTTGGTCTAAGCCATCCATTCATTCATTCATCTAACAAATGTGCTGAGTATCTACCATGTGCCAGGCACTGTGCTATATACAGCAGGTTATAGTGGGGACAAAAACGGACATGATCTCAGCTTTTGTGAAGTATTCTCATGGGAGAAATAGACATTAAAGAATCACAAATACACAACTAAAAAATGTGATTACTTATATGAATAATAAAGTAGATACTGTAATAGAGGAGATATAAAAATGTATAAGGGGAAACCTAAGTCTGATTTAGAAAGAGTGGGGGTAGGGTGAGTATTCAAGGCAGGGGTAAGAGTATATGCAAACAAACCTGGGCAGAAACAACCTGGCACATTCCTGGAACTGAGGAATGATTCCAGACAACGCTCAGTAGGAAAAGAGGCCATAGACCACACAGAGTATTGTATGTCTTGAGAAGGATTTTGCTCTTGACTGAAGTACAATGGGGAACCACTGAAGGATTTAAAAAGCCCTATAATGATCACACATTTATGTTTCAAATACAGTCACTCTAAATGGAGAACTCAGAAACCTAGCAAGCTCGTATCCTGGGGACCAGTTTATGATTAAATGTGAAGATAAACAGAGTGTTTGTCACAAATACAGCTCTGTGTATAGTAAATTCTCTTTTATGTACAAGACATATGTAAACATTTTAAAACCCAGTAAACAAATACAACTTATTGCATTAAGATGTTTATGTGTTTATTTTGTAAGACTTGAGCTCCATGCACTTATTTCCATTAAACACAATAATATCAGGCTTGCATGTACTGGTGAAGGTTGTAGCCCTCTGTGGCAGTGTCCTTTACATGTGAAGACGACGATAGCTCTTTCAGCCACACCAGGACAGCACGCATTTTAAAATGAATTTTGCATCTGAGGTGGTCAAATTCTATGGGTTTTTCTGTGCCCAAATGCAGGTAAGGATGGGTTAACGGTTTATGTCTACTTAATCAACATAAAGTTCTCCAATTCCCTCAGAAACTTAAGTTCTAATTTTGGTTAAAGCAGCTCTCCAACTTTCTTAATTAATATGACAAACTGGTGATCTCTTTTTAAATATTGACTTATAAAGGTTTTGGTTAAAAAAAGAAAAAAAAATCTAAAAACTATTTGAGTTTTACCACATAGTCCACATGGTTACAAAATCACTCAGATACATCAAAACTTGAAAATGTATATAATACTCACCTTCCATATATACAACTTTATTTCTGAGCAATGAACCTATTAAAATATCAACACTGTTTTTAAAGTTATAAATTTATTTGGATAAATTATTTAAATAAACTCTGTGTCAGATAATACTCACCTTCCATATATACAACTTTATTTCTGAGCAATGAACCTATTAAAATATCAAACACTGTTTTTAAAGTTATAAATTTATTTGGATAAATTATTTAAATAAACTCTGTGTCATGAAACCAAGCAACAGTCTCTTGAAATAGTGTCTCCCAAACTGATTTTTTAGATCTGATTTTTGGAATGTAGTAAGAAATGTGTGCTTATGGATGAAATTTCCACCTTAATACGGTGCTGGGTTCAGAATATATATAACGGAATACTGCAGAATTTCTAATCACTAGTTCAACTCTACCCTATCTATCATCCAGAAGATAATGTTCATTTGACTCCAACTCCATGGCCAATTTCCCATTGTGGGAAAAAGAGATGTGTCCCTAATACACAGCAGGGCTTAGAGCACAGAACAGGTCCAGGGATCAATGGATAACAGGGATTTGGCTAGTCATAATTGTTAATTATCAAGGCCACATTATTTGTCTGTATGGCACTTGCTTTTGAAAATGAACACTGTCTAACGGCTATTTGAAAAAAAGGAGGAAAGCTAATTCTATGCTTAATTGAACTACAATCATTTTATTCCCCTGCTTATATTAAAAAAAAAATAGAGAAATAAAGAAAGAGGCTTCAGTGACTCCCTCCAAACCTGCAGACCACCTAAGCATAGAAGAAGTTTCCTGAGCTGATCCCTACCAACTTACTCAAGTTTCCTTCCTTCTCTTGACCTCACTTACCCTCAAGCTCTACACATTCTTAAACCTATGCACAGGCACAGCCCCAGGCATGCTCCACCATCCTGGGCATCTCCCTACTTGGACTATGTCTTTACTCTCTGCCCCATTCTGCAGATCACCTTGAGAGCAGAGGCCAAGTCCTATTTTTCTTTGTTCCCTCAAACTTAGCACATAGTAGGCACTGTTGTTGGGTATTGTGAGCGGATTTAAATTCACTTTACAGATATGCAAGCCCTCAGACTACAAATGTTGTTCAGTTATTAATAACTGAGTGCTCACCAATTTTTTGGAAGCTTTTTAGAGAGCAAATGTTCTTCTGATAATTCACCCCAGGTACAAAGTGCCTTCTCTCTCCCTCATCTATTGCTGCTGCGATAATGGTTCTAAATCCCACCTTCCTCTTGTGACCCTCCCGTTCAAGAATGCACTTGGGCCCTCTGCCTCAGGTCTTTGCTCCTCTGCCAAGCCCACCGCAACTGCAACAGCGGCAGCTGTTGCTGCTCACACTTTGCAGAGCCCTTTCATGTACTTTATGCCATTTGATCCTTTACCGGAACCACAGGAGATAGATGGGCAGGCATCTTAGACTGTTTTTACAGATAAACAAAGAAGAGTTAATGAAGTCTGCCTAGGGTCAGACCAGTCATTAGTGTGAGACAAGACAAAAACCTATGTCCCCAATTCCCAGCTCGGGTCTCTCTCCTATTGCACAAGGGTCGGTGATCTCACCTCCACTGAGATTCTTAATGAGTGCCTTCTATGTGCCTGAGACTGTACTGGCTGCTGTTCTATCCTGGAATGAGATGTGTGACAAATGTCATTAGAGACTACACATGCTGTACTTGGAGTTTCAAAACTGTTAGAAAGGAGAGTCGCCATCCTTCTCGGCCTTCTATAGTAACTATAGCTATCACCACACGAACTGTCATTGCTCCCTACCGGTCCCCACACTGTTCGCTGTAGTGTACCATCAGCATAAGACCCCACAGAGAAGCAAGACTCTCGTACTTTCCCGCACCCCCAAAGCATCTCCAATATGGGAGGAAAGACAATGTGATGGCATTAGGGTCCAAGACCAGCAGATGCGTGTGGAACCACCTATCGCCAATACGCCCTTGAAGATCCCCTATAACACCAGCAAAGCACTTCATGCAGACATTTTCCCTCTTTCTCAATGAATCCAACTCAGCTAGTTTTCCCTCTGCGTGGGAACGGATCAACGGTATTGGGGGAGGGGTTCCTGTCTAATTTGAATTTTTAATTTGGGACCTGATGAAACAGTTCACAAGTGTGAAGGGCACAGGGACTGTGAAAATCTGTCTCTCTGCCCACCGGAGTCACCCTCGGTGACTCTGTTGTTGCTATCATAATTCCTGTTGTTATGATTATTATTTTATCAAGCATGCATAGTGAACATAAGTTAACTAAAACCTAGTTATGCTGTTTCCACTGTAAATCCTTAGCCACTGGTTTAGACTAAGTGTATAGGAGGAAATCTGACTGAATTATGCTAACAGAATGTGGCCATTCCATAAACATTCCTTAATTCATAGATTAATTAGGTACTAACTATACGCCATATACCTGCATTAAATGCTGGGGGAAAGAAAAGCCAGCCACAGAGGCCTCAAAACACAGTAGAGGAGAAAAATACAAACAAAATCATTTCATTACTGTTAACAGTTGGATATACAAGGCAAGATGGGCCTGGACAGGGCAGGGGAGGCTTAGAGATTACTCCAGACCCCCAGAAACACACGACTCCCCCCCCTCGGGAGTCGGGCTCTAATTCAAGTACCATTTTCCCAGTGAGCCCTCCCTGTGTCTCCATTTAAAACTGCAGAACCCCTCTTTGACCACAGGCACTTCTTGTATGTCTTCCCTGTTTTGATTTTCTCCCCAGCACTTATCCCCATCTGACTACATCTCACATTTATTTATTTTTGTGTCTTTCTTCTTCTGTGAGAAGGTCAGCTCTATGAGGGCAGGGATTTTTGTCTGTTTTGTTCACTGCTGAATCCTGACTCCAGAACAGTATCCAGAACATAGTAGGATTTGGTAAACATTTGCATTCCCTGACCATGAAAGGACAACCAGAGCTCTCTAACCCCTCTCCTCATTTCTTTTCCTTCACAGCATTTATCATGAACTGAAGTTAGCTTTTCTTTTAAAGTTTACTTATTTTTTCTCTCCCTTTGAAAGGAAGCTTCATGATAAGAGGGCATTTTTGTCTGATTTTTCACTGCTGTGTCCCTAGCACTCAAAACAGAGACTGGTACGCAGTAGGTATTCAAAAAGCTTTAGGTGAATCAACCATCATTGTCACCGTTATGGCTCATATTCATTGGGCACTCAGTGTATGCCTGACGGTTTTACCTGTATTCTCTCCCCAAATCCTCACAATAACCTTGTGATATAGGCACAATTATTATTCTCATTTTAGAGCTGAGGAAAGAGACTGTAGCTTGCCCGAGGTCACAAACTTATCAAAGAGTTGAGCCAGCAGTTAATTCCAAGCCATCTGACCACTGCTCTACTGACAGACTGGCCACCATCACTCCTGGACGACTGCAGTGGTCTAATTATCTGCCCCTTCTAACCACCCTCCTGCCACCTCCAGGCCATTCTCTACACTAAAGCCAGAGTGACATTTTCAAATAGCAAATCTGCTCATCTCACTCTGACTTAAATCTTTTCAATAACTTTCTATTGGTAGAGCACATGCTCTGGGGTCCTACCACAAAGGTAATCAATATTTACAATAACCTCTCTGGAAAGGATGACAATGCCAGGCCACGAAGAAAATAATGGACATGGAAGAAATGCTCTAACTTTGAGAAAAAAAATAAAGAAAAAAGGCTTATTTGATTATGATACTGACCCCATCAGTAATATCAGAGATATTTATGCAATATCTGATCAGAGTCAGCAGAGTAGATTTGTTAAAATGGATACTCCTGGGCCCCACCCATACTCATTAATTTAGAATCTCTAGGGATGGGATCAGGAAACTTACATTTTTAGGAAGTACTCTAGGTGCCTCTTTGACAGCCACTGACCTAACACTTTTCAACTCCAGGACACCACACAAGTATCTGCATGTTGGGCAATACTATATAAACCGTCAGTGTCAAGACTAAGACCCAACTAGCTCTATTTAACAACCAATAAAAACTTTTTTATTCAACAATAATGTTGCATTACTTACAGATTCAAACTTTCCTCACAGGAAGCCAGGACTAGCACATCAGGTAAAATCAACTGACTTACGCCAGGTCAACAGAGTTTTATTACACGATATGTTCATTCCAAAGATTATTCCATTTTTTCTCCTAAAATATACTATTCTGCCACAACTAGAGTATTGTGAGGGACACACACACACACACACACACACACCCATGTCTTGCTCTGAGCACGCCAGCTGACTTCTGAGCTACCTTTGTAGGGCATTCAAAGGAAAGCAGGTCTATTCAAGTCTTTTATCTTCTAAAAGATCCCTAAAAGGTGAGAGATAAGCTTTGTTAATGGGGACAGTCAATGCTCATCTAACCATCCTACCAAGTGTCCGGCATTTTTACCAGGCTTCCTTGACATTATCAGACCTGGTCCCTAACTGAATTCATCTCTGGACACAGCATGCCATTTGACCCAATACTAGCTCCTGTCTCCTGTAGCTATGAAAAGAGGAAGGTCTCACCAGGTACAGTCTTCCCTGCATCCAGCCCCTCCAGTGGGAAGGGTCCCAACGAAACAGAGCAGCCACAGTATGGAGCACTGATATTAACACTCACGCATATGACTCCAACTAAGTTTTCCTTTTCCTTAACACAAGTTTTCAAATTATTTAACTGGTGCAAATGACCCAGAAAAATGTTTTTCTCTACAAAATGTCAAACAAACCAAAACAAACCAAAAAACACTTTATAACATAAAAGTCAAGTACAAGTAGTTTTGAGAACTACTTTGAAAGATATGGGATTTAACTGTGGTTGCTACAGCAAGTTTCTAATCTGACTCATGTTATGTGGTTTAACAATTTTTTTTTGAAATTTCAGGAATGTATTTCAGTACTGATTTTTAGCTCTGATTATTTTTCAGTGCTTCTATAGAAAAGAAAATGATCTACCCTATACAACACAGAAATTAACAATGCTTTAGAACTAATGATTGTGTACTGTAATATTCAAAGGAGCCTGCAGGAGAAAACAAAGCATTTGTATAAGAAAACAACCAGAGAGGTACTTTTAAAAAATATTTCACAGGTATGAAAACAATTTTTCACTCTCTATATTGAATAGCAGGCCCATCACATAAATTACTCTTCATAGAGTCTACGTATCATTCTATGAAATAAACAACAAAGCAATCACTGCAATAAATTAAGGGAAAAGAAAGTGAGATTATTCTGGCGGACCTGACACACAGCACTCAATAAAGTGAAACACAAACGAAAACAATATGTAGAAGAGTTCAAATTTTGAAGGTTTTCAACTTTCCAGATGTCATTCTAGCTTTCTAATTGAACTTATAGCTTTAAAGAGTACAATCACTAGGTTATTTATTTCCAATAGAATTTTCTAACTTCCTCACAAGTTCTATACCACGCCAAAGAATAGACTGTTTTCTTCACCCCACCCAGACTGCGAAACTGCACTGCAGACCCTCTCTCAGCCATGAAGCGTGTCGTGCCCGAGGTTCTCTAAACTTGCTGACAGAATCTGCCAATACACAAGGCAAGCACAGCAGGGCAAAGTGGGTTTACAGAAGAGCCCATTGGTCAAACAAGAATAGCTAAAGATGTTTAAGATACCAAAACCAGTTCTCCATTTAGACTCCAAAATTTTAAACAATCGTGGATGACAAAGAAAATAGGTATCAATGCTAGCATAAAAATATTTTTTAGATTCAGTGTTTATTTGTTAAATACCAACTGCGTCTTCTTTCATTCCCTTCCGTTTCTGATCTTTGGAAAAACCACATCAGTATCAAATGTCACTTAGTTCTTATTCAAACAGAAGAAAGCAGACACAGCGGCTGCACTCGTGACTTAAGTGACCTGGACTCTCAGTAAAAACAAACCTCTGTAAATCACCAGATGTAAGCAATTAAGTAGTGATCACTTTAATTAATTGAACATCTTTCCTGAAATTTACTGTATAATTTCAACCCTCCCGACACCTTTCCCAGAAGCAACTAACAATGATGTTTTTTTCTTGTTGTTTAAAAGAGAAAATCATTTTCAACTTCAGTGGCTTAAATATATTTTTTAATTATTCAAGATTAAGATGGTAAGTTACTTAATTTTAGAAAAACCCCAGGTATTCTAAATACTACCTTTAAATGCTGAAAGCCAAAATTATTTTCCAAAATCTCAATGCATGAATACAAACATGTTATCTGCCCTAAAATTATAGAAAACAACACAATTTTCATTGTATTTGAAAACTCATTTTTGTAAAATAACATGCAATGATATTTCCGACTTTAATCACATTTTTCATTTTAACTGTATAAGTTGATATTTTGAGTTGATGTTTCTGAATCCTGATTTCCACTGTAGGTGCCACACTCAAAAGACGATACTCCAATGGCTTTATTACCAACTCCCCTTTCTCATCACAAAACAACTCTGATCATTTTCCACAGGAACTATGTAATGTGCAATACAAATATCCTATGTCAACCATTGAGCAATTACAGAATTAAGGTTCTAGTTTACAGAATATAATCAAATACACACCTCTCTGGGGTAAAGGTGGCTTCTTTGAATCTTGGAGACCGGTTAGGCAATGACAGCAAAGTATAAAGCATGTTATAAGGATACTTAAAATTTAGTGATGACAGAGTTAGAGGCTGAAAAACAAGTAACCAACTTGAAGAGCCCTTCTTTATTATATCCTGAAGGAAGTATTCAAATTTTGCTTGTAAGATCTTTATGCTAGTCCATATGGAACTACTACTGCCCATGGTCCCTGAAAGCATATATGCAAAATTCTGTTAATATTCACTTACAAAGAGAGAAGTGTAATATTTGCTGAGACTGGTCCCAGATCTGGAATGCTCTCCAATTCATTATTGTTCAGTTTCCTATAAATGCAAAAAAAAAAAAAAGCTGATTAGATAATTTGTAACTCATAGAGGTAAAAATTTTATAAATTATTTATAAAATACCTCCAAAGTTAAGTTTTAAACAATTTATCCAAATGTTCTTTACAGTTAAATAGCATGAGGGGTAATATATTTTATTCAATCCTCAAACAGAAAACTAAGACTCACACTTCTCGAAGGCTTTGAAGGTGGCTCATGGAACTTGCCTTGATGAAAGATAATCTGTTGTGACTTAAGTCCCTACAAGAAAACAAAAATGAAATTATAAGTCATTTCTAAAAAATCACTGATCATGCTTAATGATATGCAAGACAGAGTGGGCTTATGAAACATCTTTATCAACACTGGTGACAACAGGAGAAATAACTTGTCCATTCTGTCCACAAACTAGATGGCAAGCAAAAGGCCAAAATGAAAAATACAAACTCTGAGGACAAAATTATTTTAGGAGGCTGGCAGATTCAAATGCTTTAAGCCCACAATGTTTTAAGAGATGTTTCTTGGCACATGGTGAACAGAGCTTTTGTGAACTGTAGTTTTGCTTCACCCTCCCATCTCCTTCCATCTCCCCACTCCCAACTTGATATGATGACATCATGGCTAATGAAAGGTGGCTAATTAGGCAGGTTGCTGAAATGAAAGCCTCTAAAGAAACCTTTTTATTATCACAAAATTAAGCATCAATGTCCTTCTTACATTCAAACAGAATGGACATTGCTTTTCATACATATTTGTTTCTGTGGGTTAAGCCACCAAATTATTGAAAGTATCATTGTGCACGTGCATGTGTGTTTGTGTGCGTGTGTGTGTGTGTTGAGAGTGTAGAAAATAACCTCAACCCTCTGCTTTCTTGAATTCCCCAAATCCCAGTATCTGGTAATATAACATATAATTTAAACCACAACAACTATCTAACACAAAGTTAAGCAGATTGTACAGAAATCTGTGAACAGATTTTAATCACTGAAATAAATGTGCTTCTTACTCAAAGACTCAATCTAACTTAGTAATAATTTCCATAAGACATCATTACTATTTAAAACAACAACAAATTCCTACATACACAATATTCTGGGCTAGGAATTGGCATTTAAGATTCAAAATATGGGGAAAAATCCAGCAAATATGCTTAATTATATGTGTCAATACACTGACTATGTGCCTTCAAAATGTTGTAAATGAAAAATGAAATGGCTGAATAGCTATTAAAACCCAGGCTAACAAACAGTATGGCTCAAAGCATCCCGCCAAAAGAAGTTAATTAACCCTTACTAAATGAATTCTTTCAGTGTTTAAAATGAAGACTTTAAGATAACCAAAGTTTTAGATAACCAAATTTGATTGGAGAAAAGCATGAACCATTTATTATATGCATAAGTATGCTCCCCCCCATAAATAAATAAAAAGAGAGAAAAATCACATCCAGAGAAACACATGTCACTCAGTGGTGAGTAAACAATTAGAAATGAGAAAACCTTTCAGTCTTTTGAGTTTTTGTTTTGAGAATAAACCTGGATTTCTCTATTTCACCTAAAAAACAAATCTACAAAGGTTTTATTTGAAATATGTTTGCCTAAAGACCTACCAGACAGTAACAGACATGAGTAGATCTGTTCTGGTAGAGTTATAACATGAAAAAAAAAAAATCTGGCACAGTCTTTAAACTATAAAAATCCTGCAATTACAACCACCGCCGTGCATGCTCACCATGCTGGCTGGAGCCAGACACTTTCCCTGGGAGCCCAGCTCACGTCCATCTGGAGTTCATCAAGGAAACTGTGAGCCCAACAACTCACGTTAGCATTCAAACAAAACCTGTGTGCTTTTAGCACCCCAGACAGTCACAGATTTCCCACATGGTTTAAAAAACAACCAAGGAAAAGAGTCCCTCACCTGGGAGGTAGCCTGAGTCAACACAAAGTCTCATTTGGACTCACTTAACTAAAGAACACTGAACCAGCGTAAAACTGCATCCATATCGTTTCAAGTTTAAAAGGAAAGGGGGAACCAATCTGGCATTTACGTTTCATACAGGTGATTTTCTTTTGATCAAAAAACCTAAAACCGTACTCTCCACTTCATTTTAAAGATTATTTCACAGGACAATCCTGTAAGAAATGAGATTGAGTACTTAAATATTTTTTCAACCAGCAATGGGACAAAAGATCTTTAAAATGAGAAACTGCCTTCAGAGAACAGTGCACATGCTGGAGATTATTCATTTCTAACCCAGAAGCAGGGGCTGGCAACTTTAAATATTTCAGTTATTGCAACACACTTCCATTGCTGAGTTTTGAATACCATTAAAACCACATTATATGTGGGAGAAAAAAAAAATCACCCCTCAAATGACTTTTACTGCTAAATACTTAAAACCATGAAACTTTTAATATACCTAAATTTAGGTTTAATATAGTTTACATTTCAGAAATGATTACTTTCCAGTTAAAGGATGTCACATTTTCCTAAATCTTCTTTATATTGTTTTTATGGCTAGCCCATTAAAAAGAGATTCAAGTTGTACAATGCCAATGTTTTCTTAAACCCAGAACATAAGACATTCAATAAGGAAAGTAGATTCTTCATTTTTAGAGTCCCATGAATGAGCATCCTCACCAGGAAACTTTTTAAAAAACTTTTTTTGTACTGAGGTTAATAAATGGGAAAGGTGGTAAGGTATGGGGGTGTTAACTATTTACCCAACATTCAGCTGGCCAAATACTTGAAAATCAAACTCTTTCTATATGGTAGAGAGAAGTCTCTCTTCCTGCATACTAGCAAGTTAATGAAGATATATAAAAATAATTAATTTACAACATTTGGTTTTAACTATCATTTTCTTCCTTTTAACATTTGGAAATCTGACTTCCAAGTCAAATTTTAAAATGCAAATCCAGCACAGCTTCTTAATCAATCCCACTGGGGCCTACAGAGCTGCTAATTCAGCAGAAATCTGGAAAGCTGAAAAACAAAAAGCCAGGCTGTAGCTGTTTTAAGACACTGATCCAAAGTGACTCATAAATCAGCCTGCTATGTTCAAGTTTTAGTCTGGAAAATATAGAAAAGCAGCTGTGAAAACCATGACTATTACCCCCACCCCACCCCCAATTCTGGTACTGACCAGAAGATTTATAACAGATCCATACTAAAGAAGTCACACCAGCAGAAACTACCTCTAAGACTTTTCGTTTGACCTCTGTTGAGAACTCAAACATTTCTATGTGATAAATAATTCTGAAATTTTTGTGAGAATTTAATAATACTTGAAGCTCTCATGGGCAATTGAGCAACTTTTCCCTCCTTTGACTAAATAACATTCTAACAAGCATTTCTCTTTAGGTTCAGAACTCTGTAAGCACAAACTCTAGATGTAAATTCAAGTCTCTCTTTAAATGCAGTTGTAAGCAAGGCTTCAAATAATTACTGTTTTAAGGAGCACTTTCATTAAAGTATGAGGTTACTTTTTGAAAGCAGAACTGAATAGGGTATTATTATTTTTATTTTACAGCTCAAACTATTCTACTTTTCATACATGGGGCTCCTATGGCAATAAATTACAACTGAATAAAGTGGAAAAAATACATACACATATACAGATAATTTTTAACTTGCAAATCCAACAAATGAAGCAAAAGATAGACACTAAACTTTTTCTGAACAGTCCTTTTGTAAACTAGTCCAAAGACAAACTTTTGCTATTTTAATTACCTAAAGGGGATGAAAAACATGCATTTTCTACTTATTTCTGAATTCTGAAACAGTCTACTTAAGAGCTTTTCTAATTATGTAAAATTTAAGTAGCAGAGTCTTATTCCTATTACAAACCACCCAGTAACAGAGAAGGTAAAACTCTATTCCACGTGTTTTTCTGCTTCTTTCAAAGGTGGAGAGAGGAGACCTCTAGAGCTTTAGGCACAAACAAAAGAAATATTTACAGTAAAGAATTTAGACCACATGGTTTGGTGACACCTTCAAAGATGGTTAAAAGTCAAAGAAGTACAAAAATGACAGAGTTGTCCAATGAGTGATCACAGCGGGGTTTCTGACAACAGACCCAGTGCTTATTTATACAAGTGGAACTTATTTTCACATACATTTAAGGAATGTGGACTTGTATTGAGACAATTTACTGCTGGCGGAAATGTAATTAAAGACTGTGCTAACCAAATAAACTGTAATTTGTTTTTAGTGTGCCACCAAATTACCTGCAAAACAAAATCCTAATTAGGTCAGCTACTTTTAAGACAATATTTAAATAGGTATCGAACCCGTTTTGATTCAACTCTACTTCTAATCAAGGGCAACACAGTTCGCTTTTTTAAGGGCATCCAAATTCACAAAAAATATATTACACTAGCACGATCCAATAGGCCACCTGACATTGAGAAACTGAGTATAAATTAGCTTTGGTGAATAATCTAAGCATTTCTAAACACACCCCAGGAGTAACTGTATTCATTTTCTCATTTTCATCTCTTTATTGTTCATAGGTGTTCACCGCCAGTCATTCAAATGTTCAGTTCCATATGTTGTCAATAGAGCCATTCACATTTCATGAACAAGGCAGCATGACCTCCACAAGAGGCAATTGAACAGAATTAGCCACAACTAATTGAAAGTCTTCCTGGTTTAGGTTAAAGCCCTTATCTCCTTTTTCGGTTGTAATAAAAACTACTATAAAACACGTCCCATGATAAGGCATTAAATATCAACCCAATACTCTTTAATGCTACGTTTTTATTGAACTAAAGCTTATTAAAAACGCACAGAAAAACTATGCTGCTTATGGTCAACAATTCTGCAATTCACAAATAAAAGGATTTAGATTAGAACCAAGATTTAAAAGCAAAATTTCTTAAACTGCCTGACTAAACCTTCTACCACTATTACCAGAACGTTACGATAGTCTATCAGAATTGTTTAAGAATTTAGAATTTCCATTGCAAGTCTGGTAGGCCCAAATCTAAGATTAACTATGAACAGCACTTTCATTTCTCTTAAACAGGACAACTCCTTAAAAAAAAAAATACAAGTTTTGAATGCTTACATTTCATAGCACTCCTCCACTTTTAACAAAACGGGCTGGGAGAGAATAGAGATGACATTTGGAAAGGACAAGCATTTCCAAAACTAAATCACATTTTCTTCTTGCTCTTCCCCATTGCTGGCAGTGATTTCAGGTTTTCAGACTTCACAGCTAAAATCCAAAAACTTGCATAACACCCAGCGCTCTCCCCTAAACCGTCTGGGCATGTTGAGAAGCTACAGCAATCACACCCTTGGTTCTGAAAAATCTAGTTCCTCCCTTTCCATGTCCACTGATCAGTGTTACCAACCAACTTCTTACAGAAACGAGGATGTGTTACGATTTGGTCGAGGAAGGGAATTTATGGTCTGCTAAGGCGAACCAGGGGGGAGAACAACAAAAGTATGCCTAACACAGCAGTGATCAAACTCCGCTGCGGGGGCTTCCCAAGTAAAAGGCGCGCGTTCAACTACTGATCGGGAAGAGGAAAAGGGGCCAAGTGGTCAGAAAGTAAAGTTGAGCCACAGGGTTATAAACGCAAGGAAAACTGCAAACTCCTGTCGTCCGCAGGTTGCCACTTCTCCCGCCCGGGCCCGGCAGGAGAGCGCATTTGAAACCCTTTGGCTAACTCAAGACGCAGGACGGCGATACTGGCCCCTTTAGTGTCAGTGGCTCCCTCCCCTTGCCCATCTTCAGCCGGGGTGGGGGTGGGGCGAACCAAGCGCCCACCTGAGCGGCCCGCAAGCCCCGGCGGAAGGAGGCTGAGGTCCCGAAGTGCCTTCCCCACCCCCACGGAGCGCGGCAGGCAGCGTGGACCAGCGGGAGCTGCCCTGGAAGAAGGCGCTGCGCGCGGAGCCCCAAGCAACCAGGCCCTCGCCGGCTGCGGTTTTGCCGAATTTCGAGAGGTCGGGTCCGCTCCGTCCGCGGGACGAATACTTACAAGCGAGCGAGCCAGGCTGGGAGTGGGTCGGGAAGGCGCGTCAGCCGCTGGCGACTGCAGTCCAGCGGGTCCCCGAGGCAGCGGCGGGGAGCGGGGCACGGGCGCTCGGCGGCAACCCCGGAGTGCTGCCCGAGGGCCCCACGGCG
>NW_007728286.1:217529-219781 GCF_000696425.1 Galeopterus variegatus | reverse complement strand
TGCCCTCGGCCGGGCCCGCGCGCCCCAGCACAGCGCACAGCAGTAGCCCCAGCGCCGCCGCGGGCGCACGGAGCCTTTGCGCCCCCATCGCGGTCCCCCGGCCTGTCGCTCTCCCCGCGCTCCGCAAACGGTGCCGGCACAAACTTCCAGCCGACAGCGACGCCTGCGCGCCACGCGTTCCCCGGTAAACGCCTTCTTTCACTCCCAGCAGCGAAGCCCTTTCATGCCCCGGGCAACAACAGGAGGGAAACCAGAAGAAACCGCCAATCGCGCCGGAGCTGCAGCCGCAGCAGCGTCGTCACGCCGAACCCCCTTCTCGCCCGCAAAAGAAACTTTTTCGCCTCCTCCCCGCTGCGGTGCGCGTAGTCCCCGCGCTGCAGAGTCGCGAGGCGGGGCGCGGAGAGGCCGGCGCGCGCCCATTGGCCAGCCGAGCCGCGGGCCACCCAGCGGCCACGTGACAACAACAAGGCTCCAGCGGGGGCCGGCGCATGGGAGAAAGTGGAGCTGAGATTGTAGGAAACTCGGAGTTATATTTTCCAGCCTTTCCAGCCAGAAGTCTACGCTATGTCCTGGGAAACATACATCAGATGGAGTTGAAGGGCGTGAGTGAGCTAACAAGTGAGCACAGAGGAGGCCAGCTCTCGGAGTTGGAAACTCTCAGGGAGTAAAGTTAGATTAGCTCTGGTATCAGGAAACCTTTCCATTCCAAATTACGGAAATGTGTAAAGTATCTTACTATCCACAGATGAAACGATGGTTTCGATAAAAACGCAGTTCTTTTAACATTAGTAGTGTGGTTTTTTAGTTTTCTTTTTTCCCGCATACATCGGTTCCAAAAATAAAAACAATAGTAAAATGTAAAAGTCATCGTTTTGGAAAGGGTTTATTGAGTTACAGCCAGCCTTAATGCACTGGATAGAGCTGGGGGGCGGGGGGAGAGAAGGGAGGAATGACCTTCTAATAAACCACGATGGCAATCATAGATTCCAGGCAATAGATAGAAATAATAAAAGTGGTCACGGTAATATTTAAAAGCAAAATGAAAATTAGGACCTTGGTGGAAAAAATTAGTATGTGGACCTAGGTCCATCTGGGCTTTGAGTGATGACAAATTTTGATTGAGAATGCTACCAGGCTAAAAAGTACTTGCCTGCATCCTCGACTGAGGGGGTTCGGGGCGGGGGTGGGGGGCGGGAATTCAGGCTACAGGATTGCCCATGCCCTCGGCCGGGCCCGCGCGCCCCAGCACAGCGCACAGCAGTAGCCCCAGCGCCGCCGCGGGCGCACGGAGCCTTTGCGCCCCCATCGCGGTCCCCCGGCCTGTCGCTCTCCCCGCGCTCCGCAAACGGTGCCGGCACAAACTTCCAGCCGACAGCGACGCCTGCGCGCCACGCGTTCCCCGGTAAACGCCTTCTTTCACTCCCAGCAGCGAAGCCCTTTCATGCCCCGGGCAACAACAGGAGGGAAACCAGAAGAAACCGCCAATCGCGCCGGAGCTGCAGCCGCAGCAGCGTCGTCACGCCGAACCCCCTTCTCGCCCGCAAAAGAAACTTTTTCGCCTCCTCCCCGCTGCGGTGCGCGTAGTCCCCGCGCTGCAGAGTCGCGAGGCGGGGCGCGGAGAGGCCGGCGCGCGCCCAATAACTTCGTATAGCATACATTATACGAAGTTATACGATGCTTTACACGTATTATTCCACTCAATCCTCACACTGAACCTCTGGGGTACATTACTGATCCCCTTTTTCCAGATAAGGAGACTGAGGAGGCACATAGAGATCAAGTATTTACCAGAGGGTACAGGGCTAGTAAGCAGAGGGTCGAGAATTTCAAACTAGGCAATGCAACTCCAGCGACACTGCCTCCCACTTCTGACTGTTCTTAATAAGAATTCTCAGCTCTGGGTCTTGAGACTGCAAAAAGGACTAGCTGGCCTAACATGGTACATGGTTAAAAAGGAGAAACCAGGATATGAAAAACTACAAAGCAGGAGCATTTCCTTATAGCTGCTGGGAAGTGGGGACTAGGAAGGCCCCAGTTTTGATGAAATGAAGCTGGTCGGACAGGGAGGCAGGGCAGCACATTCACATGCTCCGAAAATAAAAGCAGAAACTGATAAGGGTGGGCCGGCCCGGTGGCGCACTGGATAGTGCGCCGCTTGGGAAGCGCGGCGGCGCTCCCGCCCGAGGGTTCGGATCCCACATACAGACCGGTTCCCGCTCACTGGCTGAGCGAGGCGCGGGAGCAACGCCGAG
>NW_007728286.1:213351-217378 GCF_000696425.1 Galeopterus variegatus | reverse complement strand
GGCGGGGGTGGGGGGCGGGAATTCAGGCTACAGGATTGCCCAGTGAAATCCGTACCTTGATGTATGGGCCACAGGATGTTACAACTGATGAAGACCTCAGAGATCATTTGCAAACGCTCTCCTCCTCTGGGTAAGGAAATAGACCCAGAGAAGGTAACTAATTTGTTTAGGGCAAAAAAACTAGGAGCTTATTTTAAGCTTCCACTTCTATACATTGTGTTTTGCCTGCTGTCTGCTCAAGCATGTCTGTCCTTGGGGCAGCTTAAACAGCTCCTTATTGAGAGTGGAGATAGCTTGTGAAGTTAAGACTTTAACCCAGACTCTAGTGCCCACTGATTTCCACTGTAGCAAATCACTCCCATTCACGGGAGAAGGAAAAGACTCACTTTGAAGTTGACACACCCTATTTTAGATATGATATCCCATCCTCTTCTTTCCGAATACCATTAGCATGAACCCCACCACCTTTGTTCATACTGTACAGTTAGAAAATATTTATAATGAGGGCACTTCAGTTTTGAATTATGATTTTGCCTAATTGGGAGTGGACAAACCATACCACAATCATGCTAAGGATTTTCTGGCTCAGTATCCCCATCTATGTCATATAAGGAAAATCAGGCTTACTGCACTGGAATTTTTAGAAAGATAAAAGATATACATACCATTTTGCATAGCATGGTGGAATCATTATGGTGGCTTGCTTGAGACATCACCTACATGACAGAGCTAGAAATTTGCTAACATTTGGGAGAGATTTGGCTCATTTTCTTTTCCCACTCTGCACTCCCCTTACATTATTTTGTCTTCTTCCATGAATTCCACGTACATTTATATGCTGACAGTTATAACATTTGTGTTTCCAGCCTAGATCTTTCTCCTAAAGTCAAGACCCATATATTCAACCACCCACAGGCCATCTCAGATTGGATGTTCAAATGTAACATTTCCAGAATTAAGTTTCCCCACCCCTGAAACTTATTCCTTGTCCTATTGAATTCACTATCTCAAAGAATGATACCTCCATCCAGATGATTGCCCCCAAAACCTGAAAGTAACCCTTAACATTGCTTTGTTCCTGTCACCACCTCCATATTCAATCCATTAGCAAGTCCTGTGGAAGCTAGCTCCTAAGTGTATCTTCTGTCTCCACAGATGTTATGCAAATTAAGACCACTACCAGTTCTTGCTGTAATTACCACCACAGCCTCCTTCCTATCTGGCATTCAGTCCTTTTTCCACAGTACAGTCAAATGATATCACTAAAGCTCAAATCTGAGCCTGTGATTCAACTGCCTAATTCCTTTCACTGATTCCCATTGTCCCAGCAGTAAAGTTCAATTTCTTTAGAGTGACTTACATAGCTTTTTTGTGTGTGTGTTGGGCCTCTACTTACCCCTTTAACTCATTGTATTTTATTATTTCCCTCCTGCTGTAAGAACTACTTGTAATTCTCTTCTCAGCTATGCTCTTTGCTTTAACCCTGTCTCTCATGCTGGTCCCACTATCCAGACCACTCTCTATTCCTCATCTGTCTGATCAATTTGTGCTTCAACCTAGGCATTTCTCCTCTGGAGAACGCTTCCCTGAGTCCTGCTTAACTATCCTTCCAATGTACTCCCAGCCCATCCAGTATTATTGGGGATATAATTGACCATTTTCGCCCTATCTCATTGGTAATGCTTAGAATTTTCTCATAACCATATATCCCCTGTATCCTTTAAGGGTTTACCAGCTATGTGATGTTAATTAAATTTTTAGTACCTCAGTTTCTCAATCTGTAAATTGGGAATACAACAAAAACTCTTACCTGGCTTCCATTTATCAGCTCACTGGATTAGCTGTCATTCTCTGTTCTCTCTGTAAAAGATGTACTGACTGATGCCTATCAGCTAAAATCCAGAGGCTACCAGCCCATCCCTAGTACACACTTTGCATTTATGCTCCTGTGCTGATCCACAGTACTTCCAGTCTTTATATCTATTATTACGCAATTAAATTAAATACGGGTTAACCAAATAAGAGTGCAACAAGAAAATAACTTCATTTCTATGACAATGAATTTGAAGCATGTGAAAGATTTTTTTTAAGGTAATCACTAAAACAATGTTATCAAATTAGATAATGACAGGACAATTGTAAAAATGGGGAGAGAGGGATTATAAATATCTCAGAGATTTCTTCACACAGGTTGCTTTGCAAGCATCTTTAAGATCTCATTCCACTCTCCAGTGATGTAACTGGGAATCAATCAACAGATAATGCTTTATGGGCATGGCTTATGCTTATTCAAAACTTGATGTGGCTGTTAGGAGAGGAAATAGGTCGTTCAGAGAGTAAAAGACAATGATGGAAAGGGTGAGCATACATTAAATATGACCATTCTTGGGCTGGCCAGTTAGCTCAGTTGGTTAGAGCATGGTGTTATAACACCAGGGTCGAGGGTTCGGATCTACCGGCCAGCCACCTAAATAAATAAATAATATATATGTACATATGACTATTCTTCATTTCAGTTTGTACTTAACCATGTGGTCAGTAGAAAGAGAAACTAGTCCTACATGGAAACTTTAAATCAAGGTAATATTTTCACAGACTTCTCAAACCCTTTTTGAACGATAGGGAAGAGAGAACAGCCACTGGGTATCTATCTGGACAGACAAGGACTGGATGTGTTTTGAGGTCCCTCGTGGCCCTGTGCTGTTTCCTTTGTAGTGTGTAGAAATGGGAATGAAGGCAGAGTGTCAGGAAACATAGTCTGCAATAGAGGAAGAAAAGGAACATAAAATTCTGTTTAAACTCCCAAAATTTTTCAGTGAGTATCAGTGACCCAGAAACAGGCTTAACATATCACTGAATTCTCTGATCCCCTTATGATGTCATATTTTGGTACACACACACACACACACACACACACACACACACACTCACACACACACACACACACTCAGCACGGTGGTATCAAATGTTGATTCTCAGTTTTTGTGGTTGTCTCATGAATAAGGATTTAGTTTGAGGTAATCAAATTCGTTTTGACTGGAGGAGGTCTTTTCACATGTGAATTAAAATGAGTTGTGTTGGATTTCTCCACTCCTTCAGAGGTTTAGACTGGTTAACTAGGTGGTTGAAAATTGACTTTCCACTGGAAATTGTCTAAATCACACCGGACAGTTTCTCATTTATAACTTTGTTCCGGGGAATGGCAAGTCCCATCCATTTTCAAACAACCTCCTACCGCCCATTTTGTGGTTAGTATAACCCAGCCCCAATGCTCTTTCAGTTTTCCTGTTTTTTTTTTTTCCTGCCCCTGGCAAGTGTGAGACTTTCTTATCTTGAGTGCTGGCAAGGCCAATGACTCACAGATAAAATGTAATAGAGGTGCTAAGCTGTCAGTTTTAACATCCAAGGACAAGAATGAAAGCTAAACACTTAGTACTTGCTTTATCGTTACAATGAATGACACAGTTTGTGTAAGTGTGAACTGTGAAAAGGGAAAAGAGATAAGGCAAGGGAGGAAGAAAAGCAAAAAATCCTCAGATAATGATGCCGAAAGCAAATGTTGCTGTACTCTGTAACCTAACCATATCTTTTCCCTTCATTAAGGCATTTTAGAAGAAATAGATAACCCTCTCTTCTCACACACATACACACACAAAAATGCAAAGCTTCACTTAAGAAAGCCGGAGAGCAGAATCTTACTTTACACAACCCCTGCTATGAACACGTCTTAACACTTTAGAAAATATTTAGAAAAATGAAGATAGCAACCCATCTGTTTCTCTCAAGTTGGCCAACTGTGTGATATTACTTGAATTGAAAACAAATACTGTTATCTGAACATTCACTTACCCTCAAATTAAATATATGCTTTTTTTTCTTTCTTTTTTTTTTTTGTATTTTACTCATTTCTCAAGTCACCCTCTAAGAATAATGTGTGCTCTGAAGAAAACTCATATTGTGGACAAAACTGGATTCCCCGGAAATTACCTCAGTGTAGCCTAGAGCTGCTGGGAGTCTGGAGATGGGG
>NW_007728286.1:209727-213044 GCF_000696425.1 Galeopterus variegatus | reverse complement strand
CCTTTTAGTGTTCTCCAGTTTTCCACTCCTTTGAGGACCTCAGGACATTTTCTCTTCTTCCAATCCCTGCTCCATTTTTTTTTCCTGTAGCTAGCAGCAATCCTACAATTCCACTGGGAATCTCAACACATATAAGATAGCCCGCCCCGTCAGGAATACAGAAATCCAAATGCTTGAGAAGTTGTCACAGAGCAGCAGGGCGGTCAGAAGGTGAATGCACTTTCCTCACCTACAAAATGGGGTAAAGAATGACACATTGCTGCACAGCAGCATTTTGTAACTATGAAGTCCCACATAGATTCTAGTTCCTATTAACTCCCAAATTGCTGTTTTCTTTTCATTATTCATGGAGATAAGGTGAGTTAACTCCAGAAGCATTCTGCCACTGGGATTATTTACCTATGGAAGGTTGGAGTTAAATAAATCCTCAACTATTGGTTTTGAGTATAACGAGGAAAATAATATTTTATTTTAAAATGGAAAGCAAAACTTAAACCATTTTGGAACTTTAATAATATAAAGTCCTAAATCTACGTGTTATAACAGTATGCTAAATATATTCCGAGATTTTTTTAGGAGGAATTTTTTATACCATCTCAAGAGGTTATTGCATAACTCAATTTGTTATGATTTATGCCATGAGGTCAAAAAGGCCCATTAGGGATATTTACTAAAAAGACTTGCATATCCCTCCTGGGAACTTCTGCACAGAATATTTTCCTCTCACTTCTTGGATGAACAGTTGGTCTATACACTATTCTAAGAATTGATTTGCATTTCCAAACCATGAGAGGACTCATAAATGAGTTATTTATTTCTTTTATGTATAATTTTACCTTCTTACACATTTTACATTTACTCAGACCTCACTACCAAATTATTGAGCTGACTTTGTCATGAATATTCTCAGAATCAAGTTCCCTGAATTAAAAACTCTGCTTCTATTCCCAAATATAAGGATCGTTATTGAGCTACATTGTTCACAATATTGTTCTGCATGAGTATTTTCAGATAGAGAATGAAGAAGCATTTTGGTGGTATGGGGTCAGTTTCAACATGATGTTGTGCTCCAGTCATCATAAAGACTATATAAATATTTTCCTGCTAAAAATCTCAAAATTTTGATCAAAACTTTACACACTTCAGTTATGTTTATACATTCAGACAAAAAGATTTCCACTGAAATTCTGACATGAAGCGGTGAAGAAGGTTTAAAGGGCGCCTTGCTTGCCTGCTTGCCCTGGGCACAGCCATGTCTGCAGTAGGCAGCCTCTTCCACTCCCACAGCAGTTATTTCAGACTTGAACAACTTTTTGCAGTCAGAACATTCATCTTTACAGCCCACATACATAAATTCCTCCTCCTCTTGCTGCCATTTGAGCTTTTCTATTTATTTCTGGGCAAAATAAAAGCTGTCACCAGCAATATTCCTTAGCTTTCTCATAACAAATTAAATAATTGCCATTCCTTTTAACACTTTCTCACAAACACTACTCTTCCTCTAACACCCTTATGAGGGTCAGGAATGTCTCTTTTCTGTTTAGGTATCTTTTGGGGATTAATATGGAGAACTGGAGGTAAGAGACCCTTGCAACTCCACAAATGATGACATTCATCAAGCTCTTACTATTCTTAGTATTCCCTAAATATTTGACATGTTTCATACAATGCTGTCTGTAAGGTATCATCCCGATGTTACCAAATAAGGAAATGGAGGTATGGAGATGCTGAGGAATTTGCCCGTGGTAGAGTTGAGATTGAAACCCAGTCAGTCTGACCCCACAGTGTATCCCTTAACCACTCTGCACACCGCTTTCTACTAGAGTCAGAAGAAGCAAGTGTTTCCAAAGTCTTCCTTAATACTCAAGAGAAGCGGTTTCTAGTCAGTAGATTGGAATCAATAGGTGTACCTTGCCTGATAATTTTTGAAGGTGGTCAATTGTAATCTTTCTCTCTCCTTTTCTTCCCTCCTTCTTTCTTTCTTTCTTCATTGATCTAAGTTTGGGGAAAAGATTTGTCTCATGCAGTTGTCTGAATTAGTCACTTTAGGGTCTGATTTGTGAAGGTTGATGTCACTATCTGAGTATCAGAGTGGTGCTTGAAACCTAACCAACAGAGATTCATTGTGTGGGCTCTGACGTCACTGTGTCCCTAAAGTTCCCTTCTGCAATATCAATATACTTCCACCTCCAGGGGTGTTGCATAAGGTGCCATTGATATTTTAGGGTCAGTGTTCCATAAAACTTAAGGTTGGCTGGCAGGAGAATGTAGGTGATGGCTAAACAGAAGAGGAAAATGATGCAGAAAGGGGAACGGACTTTGCTTTCTTTATAATTTTGTCTAGGGCTATACCTAATTAGGGAACCCATGAAGATACATGTGATCCAACAAGCCCAGAGAAATGGCATATTAATGCTACAGATTATATTTCAATTGTTAAGATACTTTACATCTGGTAACAGAATTTTCTTGTTTTTTTCAGTTTATGGGCTAATGCTAATTTGTATGCTTTTCTAATGCCTATACCATAAAACAAGCATTTAAAACAAAACAAAACGAAGTGTCCCAAATTGGCTAAGTTTAAATTTCAGTTTCCCAATCAGACTTTTTCTGAGGCTACCTTTCGAGTCCATTGCCCGAGGAGCATCTCTTAGGAGACTAAACCCAAGTCACCTCAGTGATGCTTGAATTAGAGTCTTTTCTCAAATTCGAAGACCCAACTCAAATTATAAGATGATAACTTTCATTATCTTAATCTGTACTTACTAAGCCATTCAGAACCATGACATAGTTT
Organism: Galeopterus variegatus; assembly: GCF_000696425.1. Classification (NCBI taxonomy): domain Eukaryota; kingdom Metazoa; phylum Chordata; class Mammalia; order Dermoptera; family Cynocephalidae; genus Galeopterus; species Galeopterus variegatus. The sequence goes on along the minus strand of NW_007728286.1, from coordinate 210,250 downwards.
CTGCTATGAGTAATATAATAAATATCATGAAAATAAATTTACTGGAATTCTGATAAAAATCTACATTTTCTAATAAGAGGTTCTAGAGACACATATTCCCTTATGTTAAAAGACATGGGAATTTACTTTTGAAGTTTTATAATCTAATATTAAGAGCTCCCATCTATTATTTTATGTCTGTGCACAAAAATAATTCATATAAAAGTATATTGAATTTTCAGATATTTAAAAAATATCTTATTAAAAGTAAACCTTATTCGAGAAGTTTGTACCAGAACATTAAATTATTTAAAGCAATGGTAATATTTTTAAAAGCAAAAAGATATCTTAAAAACAGGAATTTGGTAAAACCTATATTTCACCTAATGAAAGTATAACATGGAAGGTTAATGGAAACATGAATAATTAATTATGTTAAATGTCAAAGGGTCTGTCCCAAGAGGATTCTATAGCATTAGCAGTTGATGAGCATGTTCCTGAAGTTTGTGATTATTCATTGAAATTGATATGTTTGTGAAGGAAA
>NW_007728286.1:207423-208238 GCF_000696425.1 Galeopterus variegatus | reverse complement strand
GGGATCTGCAAGTTGCCACTCTGGAATTACGGGGGACAAATTCTCCTATGCAGGGCCATGTAGTCCTTCTCATGGTTTCTTTCCATCAGTGATTAATCTCTTGCCATGGGTGCGTGAAACCCTTCTCTCTCCCCATCCTTCTCCATAGAAGAATATAGCTAGATCTTAAGGAGTTCAAAAAGATACACCGTGATTCTATCCTGCATAATCATGGTGGTCTGGGACCAGTACAGACATTTGCAAAAAAGGGGGGCTACTTTCCTATATCTTTACGTGAATAAGGAGAATACCTTCTGTGATGTGAAGAAATAGATACTTAAATAATAAAAAACTATAAGGAATTTGCTGCTGTACAAACTAATTTGTACAGACAGCCAGCACTGAAATACCAGATATCCCAGCAGACCACACCATTCAGTTGTCTAGTTATGTGAATGGCAAAAGGAGAAGCCCTTAAATAAAAGGTATGAAATATCCAGAGATCAGGAAGTACACACAGAGTGAATATTTCTACTACAGCACTTATCAGGTATGTGTACCTGCATGTCTGTGTGTGTGTGTGTGTGTGTGTGTATTGGCTTCTTCCCAGTGACATGAGCTCCTCACGCCCTTGAGGCCAGGGACTATCTTAACAATCTGAGTACACATCTCAGCTGGTGGCTTCACCCTTCACCCACTCACTTACCAGTTCCTGGGAGTTATCCTCCGCTCTGCTTTCCTCACGGCTTACAGCCCACCTCTCACATCAGCAAGTCCTGTCAGCTCTGCTTTAAGATAGATGCTGATTTTGGCCAATCTCAACACCTCCTCTACCA
>NW_007728286.1:201947-206667 GCF_000696425.1 Galeopterus variegatus | reverse complement strand
CCTGTCAGCTCTGCTTTAAGATAGATGCTGATTTTGGCCAATCTCAACACCTCCTCTACCATGACCACCACCCCATTCTGGCTATCATCTTTCACCTGAATTAATGGAAAAACCTCTTAACCCATCTGTGATGCCACTCTCGAACCCCTGTAATCAGTTTTCCACAAAACAGCCCACATCTTCTTTATGCACATAAACCAGATTCATCTACTCTCCTACTTAAAATCGTGGGTTTTGCTGGCAGTCAGCATAAAATGCAAAGGTTTTCCTGTGGTCTACAAGCCCCAGAGCATCTGCCTGCTCGCCCAACCCCAAATCCTTCCCCTCTGCTCTCAACTCCTGCAACTCTCCTCCTGGCAACCCAGCACTTGCTCTCCTCCCTTTCATTTCTGGAGCACAACGAGGTTATTCTCACCTGAGGACAGTTTCAATTGCTGTTCATTCTGCCTGGATCATGCTCCCCTCCTGTCTCATTCTCCCCTCATTAAAGTCTCTGCTTGAATTCCACCTTCCAGAGAAACTTCCCTCACCACCTCTTCAAAACAGCCTCCCTCCACTCCCTACCCCCAAGCAATCTTAGTCTTTACCCTACTTGTATTTTTATAAATGTATTTTTTATTGCTTATGTTCTCCATTAGAAGATATGCCCTTGTGGGGGTAGAGGGGGGAACTTGGTCCTGTTTGCCACTGAAACTCCATGCCCAGAACAATGCCTTGCATGGCATAGTAATCAGCAAAACTATAGACTTTAGAATCCCCAGAGCTCACACATAGTTTTGTATATCTGTGCTAAATGTCTAAAGGAATGAATGTTAGAAGCTCTATTTTTCTGGTTACAAATATTCCCCTTGAGCAGAGTGTGCTCCTTGTAGGGATGGGTGCTCTTGCCCAGTCCCCACCGCTACTTCCTTGACCATATTCTGCCACTGGAACAGGTTTATTTTCTCCTGCTTGAAGGAAGGAAGTCAAGGAGCAGTGTAGTTCATAATAACTAAAATGCAATTGGGGGTTTATTTCATCCAGTCAGAAAATTAATTTTGCCTAACAGAGGGATACTGTAGTGGTGACATTCAAGTAATCATGAAGCAAGTGTATATCAGAAATAAAACAACAGAGTTAATAATGAGTGTTTTCCACTGGTTTCTATTTCTAGCTTGCTCTCTACCAAAAAGAACCTAAATACTCTAAAACAATTCACTTGCTATTGTTATTCTTTCTATTATAATTTCAGATTCCTCATCAGATTCCCAGAGGATGCTGATTTTGGTTTTAGACACTAACCACCTCACTGTCAAATTTCTAAACAGAAAGTCTTTCTTTATGGAACAAAAACTTCAGAACATGTGTAATTGAAAAGCTAAAGAATATCAGTTAGTCCTCTGGTCTCATGGAAAGAAGACTTCCTATGGATACTTTAAGGAATATCTCAAAAATGTTAGCTGCAAAATAGAAGTATGCCCTCTGATAATATTACCCAAAATGTTTTGGAAAATGATATTAACAATGAGTGCAAATAAAATCATACAATTGCTTTCTGTTACAGTTTCCCCCCTCTCAGAATCAGTCTGAGGATAATTTCAATTTGTAGGCAACTGTTTCCCACATGTGAATTATAGCTAAATTATGCCAATGATGTCATTGACATGGAATAAAAAATGCTGTGATTTTTTTAGTGATGGATATTTCACCCAGCTGTGAGCAATATGTTCCATAAGGACTGGAATAATTCTCCCAGGAGCCAGGTTAGAACCTCACTCTTGCAACTCTTTAGCCCATAATAGTGCTTAAAAATGGAGGCAAAGACATTTACCTGCAAGGTCAGTATGTTATGTATTTCCTAGTTAACAAGTAAAAAGAAAGTTCTTACATTATTATAAACTATATATTAGGCTAAAGTCCAGCATATGCTTTATAAGTAAGCTAGTCTACAAGTTAAAATGAGAGTGATTAAATACAATAAGGGTGATTTTCTGGTTTGCAATAAAAATATAAGCAAATGGTACCTTTGAACTTTAAATATTTAAAGAAAAATAGCCTGGGTCTAAGGTAGAACTAGATTTTTCTTAAAAAGCTCTAAGATTGCCTACTCTTATTTTGGTTGGATTAAAGCAAATTGTAGGCATTACTGTAACACGGGTCAGAGCTGGCCTGGGGGGGATGGCTGTGTGCCCGGCAGACCCACTCTGCTGGGAACTGCTGGGGTGGCCCTCTCCACAGGTGTCCTCCATGGAGCACAATTCTCTCCTTGTGGGGCCTCCATGATTCACCATTGAATTTTCATTAAAGAGAGAAAGCTTCCCAAAACAGAAAAAGGAAAACAACAACTGGCAACTAAAAATAAACAGTTGTATTTAGCATAAAGTGAAATCATTTTTTATATTTGGAATTTTTCACCTGTACATCCAGATCTGATGTAGCATGACTGTTCGCAGATTCCAATCTTTGCGTGAGACATCTGTCTGGGTCCTGCTTGGCCACATTTTGCTGAAAAAGTATTTGAGTCATTGCAATAGCAGAGGCTCCTGGGTTGGGGTTGTGCGGGGAAAAATGTTTATTAAAGAAGGCTGAAGGGTGAAGAGTGAACACGGGCAATGCCTTTACTATATGTTCCCTGCCACCATGAGCTCTGAGAATGCCAAAATGATTTCTGTTATTTATCACCATATCCCCTGAACCTAGCAAAGTGCCTAGCTCCTAGCACATTGTGCACACCCAAGATGGGTGCGTGTGTTGTGTGTGTGTGTGTATGTTTTGAAATGAATAAAAGGAGAAAAAAAAGTGGGAAAATGAACATGATGCTGAGTATCAGGTCTAAAAAGTGGTAAGTGGCCATTTTCAGAGAAATATATCTTCGGGATCCCTAAGCCCAAAGAACTAGGCTGTTGAACACAAGACAGAGCAGTGTGGATGTTTAGGACTAAGACGGTGAACTCTGTCACAATATTGAATGACTTTCTAAAAGGTCCCCACAGTGTGAAACAAAAAGCCTTCCCTGAGAACAAATGGAAACTGCTTGTGAAAACACAAACCCCAGTGGACATTAACCCCGTGGTAAGTCCTGCTCAGTAACACCCAATATTGAATGACTTTCTAAAAGGTCCCCACAGTGTGAAACAAAAAGCCTTCCCTGAGAACTAATGGAAACTGCTTGTGACAACACAAACCCCAGTGGACATTAACCCCGTGGTAAGTCCTGCTCAGTAACACCCGACTCACTGGCCAGAGCACTTGTTCCTTGCAGTATCTCCTCCTGCTCTTCCCACTAGAGTGTACATAAATCTTAAGAGCACCATGGATCAGCCTCTAGGCCTGGAATGGTTTCCAAAGACACTTAATTTGCAATCAGGAAGTTACTCAGACATCAAGCTATTTTGGCTTAATTAAGAAAAAAGATTCTTGACAGCTACAAGCGGAAAGTTCTTGGGATGGGACAACATTTAATAGCCTCAGACTTGGCAACCTTCAGAAGAAATGCTGCCAGTTCTTAATTTTAAAACTAAGGCTATATTTATGCAACACTTAAACAACTGGTTAATTCTGCGAAACTATCACCCCAATTTAATTTGATGACATGTAAATGAACAGACCTTTGATTAACTGATTCACCTTCCAACTACTTGTCAAGATGCTGCAAAACTGGGCTGATTTCTATTTCACACAGCTGAGATTTATGATATCATTAAAGAGCTAAGGTTCAATGACTTTAAACTATGCTTGAATTATGACTTAAAACAATGTCTTACATTAATAACGGTGGGTATATGAAGATTTTTATTCAAACTTAATGTGACTTTTTTGGCTTTTATTTTAGTGACATATTTATTAAGGGCTGGTGGGTGTTAAGGACTCAAATGTATCTTTAGCTATGCTGTAATCTTATCTTCAGAAAACAGCACCCTCCTTCTTTTCCTGCACTTTATGATATTACCCTCTTTCTTACAATATGTTCTATACTAGTTAGGAAATCTCCTTAAATATTATTTCATAGTATAAATTTTTTCCTGAAAATTTCAACATTATATATGTGTACAAATCTCATTATATCCAATCTAATTGAACATATGAAAAATAATAAAAATATGGATAGTTGTACACCAAGGTGATGAATATGGAAGGTCTGATTGCATTTTAAAGATTCTTGTACCTTAACTGTGTTTTCCTATTTTCTGCAATGTGTTTTGCCTACGTAAATTTTTTTTAATTTCTTTTTACTTGTTTCAATAACTCCCCATTTCCTTAATTTTTAAAAAAGGAAACATAAAAAGTGGAAAAAGAAAACATCTAAGAAGAGTGTAGAAATTATCCAAAAATATTAGTAATCACAATAGATGTAAATAGCCTAAACTCTCCAGTTAAAAAACAGACGTTGTCAAATGGGATTTAAAAACAAATACAAAAATTCAGCTATATTGTTCACAGGACATACACTTAAAACTTTTGTATAAAGATTTAAAGTCCAAGGACAGAAAAATTTTGTCTACTATTCAGTGGAAAAGAAAATAAAGTTGGTAATAATCATTTTATTATCAGAAAAAGTGAGGTTTAAGTCAAAAGGAATTCCTAGAAATAAAGAATTCAAGCTACTCCTAAGATGTAATAGTTTTATTTATTTACTTATTTTTATTTATTTATTTTTTCCTTTTTGTCTTTTTTTTTTCATGACCGGTAATGGGATCGCAACCCTCAGTGTCGCGCCCGCACCGCGCTCAACCAGTGAGCG
>NW_007728286.1:199827-200927 GCF_000696425.1 Galeopterus variegatus | reverse complement strand
TTAGCTCAGCTATAATTTTTCAGTCAGAATTGTGTAAGCTGAACCAACTGAGATGTCTATAATGTTGGCTATTGTTTCTGCTGGTAATTATCAGCCCTTTTCAATTAGAGCACAAAGAAGATTATTTTTTTCTTTGCAAATTGATGTAGATGGTCTGCTGCTGCAGTCTTAATCTTCAACATCGTTTTGTCTTTTCTTAAAACAAGTTATCAATTTGTAAACTGCTGATTTCTTTGGGGCATTGTACCCATAAACTTTTTGTAAAGCATCAATGATTTCACCATTCTTCCACCCCAAGCTTTACCATAAATTTTATGTTTGTTCTTGCTTCAATTTTAGCAGAATTCATGTTGCTCTGATAGGGCTCTTTTCAAACTGGTGTCTCATCTTTCTTAGTGACTCAAACTAGATCCTGTTCAGGCATGTGATAACANAGTCTCAAATTGTAGTTAGAGATTTTATACTACTCTCTCAGTATCTGATAGATCAAGCACAGAAAAATATCATCAAGACCATAGAAAATTTGAATAGTACGATTAACAATTTGATTTGTTTATAACATCAAGAGAACATTCTATCCCACAACTGGAGAATAAATATTCTTTTCAAGCACATGAGGAACATTATGAAATTTGACTACATTCTAGGGCATAAAAATATACTCAACAAATGTTAAAGTATTGATATCATATAGCTTACATTTCTTAGTCACAATCCAATGAAGTTGGAAGTTTCTGGCCCCTGAAAAATCAACAAGCAAAATGCCTTCAGTGTCCCAAAAAACTGTTACCATGACCTTTGCTCTCTACTGGTCAGCTTTTGCTTTAACTGGACCACTTCCAACTCTTTGTAGCCATGGCTTTGACTGTGCTTTTTCTTCAAGATCAAACTGGTAAAACTATGTTTCATCTCCTGTTATAATTCTTCAAAGAAATGCTTCAAGATCTTGATCCCACGTGTTTAAAATTTCTATTCAAAGCTCTGTTCTTGTCTGCAGCTGATCTGGGCGCAACAGTTTTGGTGTTCATCAAATGGAAAGTTAGCTCAGCTATAATTTTTCAGTCAGAATTGTGTAAGCTGAACCAACTGAGATGTCTATA
>NW_007728286.1:194632-199489 GCF_000696425.1 Galeopterus variegatus | reverse complement strand
AAACTGGTGTCTCATCTTTCTTAGTGACTCAAACTAGATCCTGTTCAGGCATGTGATAACACGTTAGTATGAATTTGTTTAGGAGAAAAAAAACTTTGTAATTCAAACATAGTTTTTTTTTTATAATACACATTTTTCATAAACTTTTTGAAGAACCCCTCATAAATATAGTAAAAAAAAAGTTTGGTAAAATTCCACATTCCTTCATGATAAAATATCTTAGCAAGCTAGGAATAAAATGGAAGTTTCTTAATCTGAAAAAGGTCATATACAGAAACATATTATTAATGTCATATTCATTGTGAAATGTAAGATGCATTCTCTTTATAATCCGGAACAAGCTAAATATGCTTACTATCATCACTTCTAACTAGTGTTAATAAAAGAGTCTGCAGGTATATTTGATACCGAAATCAATATACAAAACTCAATTCTATATCCACATGCCTGTAACAATCAGGAAATATAATTAAAACAAACAAAAAAACCCATTCCTTTTAATATCTCCCAAATTAACAACAATAGTAGACTACCAACACCACCAACAAAAAAATCTATCAAAATACACATGCCCTTTTTGAGGAAATCATAACATTTTATTGTAAGTGCTATGGATTGAATTTGTGCCCCCCAAAGTTCATGTATTAGATACTTAGCCCCCATTGTGACAGTGTTAAGAGGGTGGGAAATCCTATTACGGTAAGAGAAAGGTGGAGGCTAGAAGAGGAAATTAGATTGTGAGGACCATGCCCTAGTTAATGCACTAATAAGTTGATGGTTTATTGGTGGTCATGGGCATGGTTCTGAGGGCTTTGAAAGGAGAGCTCATGAGGATCTCTCTCTCTCTGCCCCACCATTCTGCCATGTGAGACACCTGTGTCACTGTCACCACCTATAAGCCTTTCATCAAATGTATTCCCTGGACTTTTGATTTCCCAGCCTCTGAAACTGTAAGCAATAAATTTCATTTTCTCACAAATTATCCAGTTTCAGGTATTTCTGCTATAAGTAACAGAAATGGACTCATACAGTAAGATAAAAAAAGATATTAAATAAGGCTGAAATGGAGACCTATATCTCATGTTCTAAGGATCTATATTATGAAGAAATAAATTTTCTCAAATTTGACCTAAAAACTCAAAGTAGTTCCAACTTGGTTTTTCATGAAATTGGACAAACTAATTCTAAAATATATATGGAAGAACAGAAATAATCAATGTGATACTTGCCCAACCAGATATTGTGACAGTGTGATGTTGTTATAGTAAAAGACAATTAGACCAATAGGATCAAATAAAGAACCTAGACACAGATCTATTTCTGTTTCCTATTTAGAATTTTGATTTTTGGAAAAATAGGCATTGAAAATTAATATGAAAGGAAAAAACAGTGTAATGAATAGTGCTGGGAAAAGTGATGATCCCTGTGGAAAAAAAGTGAAATTGGAGCCCTGTCTCCTCTCATACACAAAAATCAATTCAAGGTGAATTGAACACTTAAATGTGAAATGCATTATTAAAAAAATACTTTGAGAAAACAATATAACAGAATATGTTTATATTCTGCTGTTGAGGTATGGAAGCATCTCTTAAGGTATTTTGATTCATATAAATTAAATACTTCTGTTTAGAAAAAGATATTGTAAACAGAAAGTGTAAAAGATAAGCCAGGGACTGGGAGAAAATATAACAATATAACAGAATATGTTTATATTCTGCTGTTGAGGTATGGAAGCATCTCTTAAGGTATTTTGATTCATATAAATTAAATACTCCTATTTAGAAAAAGATATTGTAAACAGAAAGTGTAAAAGATAAGCCAGGGACTGGGAGAAAATATTTCCAACACATGTCACTGAAAAATGATTGCTAACTAATATGTGTAAAGAACTCCTATGGCTCAAAAAGGGAGGGAAACCCAAAAAAGCTAATGGAAAAACTGGTAAAAGTATAAATAAACATTTCACAGAAGAAAAAACCAATAAGCATATGAAGAGATAATAAATATTATTAGTAGTGAAATAAAATTCAATTTACTATATTTGCATGTTAAGCCACAATGAGATAGTTCAATATACACCAAATTGGCAAAGGTTTTGAAAGTCAGAGAATACCAAGTGTTTGCAAGGATATAGAACAGGGATTGGAAAACTTTTTCTGTAAAGGGCCAGAGAGTAAATATTTTAGGCTTTGCATAAGGTCTCTCAACTGTGGCATTGTACCACAAAAGCAGCGGCAGATAATTTGTAACCAAGTGAATATGGCTTCGTTCCCATAAACTTTTATTTACAGAAATAGTCATCAGACTTGATTTGGCTCTTGAGCTATAGTTTGCTGACCCCTGTTGTAAATGAAAGAGAAGTCACATGAGAGTATAAATTGGTATAAACCTTCTGAAATTATCTACTAAAAGAGACTATGTACAATCCATTCCTACATATGTACTGTAGAGGAACTCTAGCACATACAGAGCAGAGGACTGTACAAAAATTTTCATAGCGGGATGTTCATAATTGCAAAATAGCAAATCAACCTGTCTTAGTCTGTTCAGGCTGCTAGAACAAAATAGCATTAACTAAGTAGCTTATAAACAACAGAAATTTATTTCTCCCACTTTGGAGACTGAGAGGGCAAAGAATAAGGCACCAGCAGATTTGGTGTCTGGTGAGAGCTCTCTTCACAGGCAGCTTCTTCTAACTGGATCCTCACATGATAAAAAGAGTGGGAGGCCTCTCCTGGGCCTCTTGTGTAAGGACACTAATGCCATTCATGAGGGCTCTGCCCTTATAACTTAATCACCTCCCAAAGGCTCTAACTCCTAATATCACCACATTGGTGATTAGATTTCTACATACAAATTTTTTGGAGAAACAAGTATTCAGATGATGGCATAACTCAAATGTATATCACCAATAACATGGATAAATTTATTTTGTCGTATTCATGCAAAGAAATACTATGTAACAGAGAATATGGGTGAACAACAGCTAGGGGCAATAACATGGACAAATCTCAAAAACAGTGTTGAGAAAAAGGAACACATCACCAGGGAATATGTACAATATGAGCCTATTTGAGTAAAGTTCAAGAGAGGCAACAGTAAAAAAAATATCTATATCTATATCTATATCTATATCTATATATATATGTATGTATACACACACACATATATATAGTTAGAATCTCATGCTAGGTGACAAAAGTAAATTGAGAAGTAAGTATGTATACACACACACACATATATATAGTTAGAATCTCATGCTAGGTGACAAAAGTAAATTGAGAAGTAATAGAATGACTAATACAAAATTTAGGACTATGTTCACCTCTTAGGAGAAGAACAGAATGAGATCTGGAAAGGTAAAAAAAAGGCTTCTAAAGTATTGGGAATGTTCTCTTTCTTAACCCAGTTGATAGATGCTTAGGTATTGGTTTGATTTTATTCCTCAAATGCTAACTATGTACTGTATATAGTCTTTCGTCTGTGAAATTTTGAAATAAACATCAATTCAACTACAGTGCAGGATTAAGTTAAGTGATATTTTAGCAACATCACTCTGGTAGAAGTATTCAGAACTAACCAGAAGAAGGAGGAAGTATCAGGAAGACTAATTAGGAGACTGTCACAGTACTTCATGCATAAGGAGTTGTGGTCATGTAATTTGAGAGAAAGGAGTGAATTTAATAGATTTTTTTTTTTTTAGGTAAGGATGTAATGATCTTAGGTAGAGGTTATGGGAAGGATGGATAAGCCTAGGAAATTTTTGTTGTTGTTATCGATGTTAGCAATTTGGACCTCTTTTATATTTTCTGAGCACCTGCTGAAAATCTTTAAGAAAATGAGAAAAAAACTACTAAAGAACTTTTGAGTGACCTAAGCAAGTAAATTTGACCAGAGAGGAGCTTAAATAAAATGTTAACTGAAACAAACACAAAGTAGAAAAAACAGAACAAAATATTGTGAGCATTTCCAGAGAAAATTTAACAACATTTATTTTGATACAAAATAATATAAAAAAGGTTACGTTAATATTATTTAATGAGTGATGACCAAATTTTTGGCCCCATGCAAATAACAACTGCTTAGAACATGAAAAAGTAGGGAGAAATGCTATCAATTTACCTAGCTGTGAAGAGCTTGGGTTCATATCCTGAGTGATCTTTGGTAATGTTTTCTGAATGTTTCTAAGGCGCAGTTTCCAATCTGTGAAATAGATATAATGATATCTATTTCAGAAAGAGTTTTTTTTTGTAAGACTTAATCTTCCTAATGTGCTTACTATATTGCATAGTACACAGCAAAAACCTGGTAAGCAACAAGCAACAAAACTACAATGATTGTAAATAAATTAGGCAAAATTGTGTCTTTAGAAAAAAGTAACTTACGTCTTTTTTCTCTAATATTATCTTGCTCTGGTTATAATATTTTTATTGGTGGAACTGTCAGCCACCTGGCTTTTCTGTTTTGTTTTGCTAGTGTTACTCTCTTCTTCTGTCACTTTACTTATTTATATTTTGGGGGGGCAGCTGACCGGTCCAGGGATCTGAAACCTTGACCTTGGTGTTATCAACATCTCACTCTAGCCACCAGAGCTAATCACTAAAATAATCAGCCAGCCCTCTGTTACTTTAAAGACACATCACATAAAATGTTGGATTTATTTTAGCTCATGCTTTGGTTCATTTACTTTTCTCTCAATTACTTTTGAAAGGGCAAATTCCCTTAGGAAGTCATGATTTTACAAAACATGTCTCGCTCTTCTGTGATTTGGAGGGTATCCTTAGAAAAAGTAAAAATTGGACATACACACCTTGCTTATAGCTATCTGAAAGAAATAAATGGGCAGAAGCTGGGCAT
>NW_007728286.1:178226-194407 GCF_000696425.1 Galeopterus variegatus | reverse complement strand
TTGGACATACACACCTTGCTTATAGCTATCTGAAAGAAATAAATGGGCAGAAGCTGGGCATATATACATTTAAATTCTGAGTCTTGAGCTTCCCTTTCCTGTGGGAGACTCAGTAGGTGCGAGGAAAGACATTGAAAGCCCTTCAAAGGAAGACAGAGTGTCTGTTTGGAGTGAATAATTTAAATCAATGGCCTATACAGCTCAAAGTGAGCTGATAATCGTTGAATTTTCTGGTTTATTTTTTATAGGGTATATTTCAACCTTTAATGGCTCAAAACTTTTTTTCCCATTTAATAGTAAGAATGATAAGGTCATGTCTTAACTATATGAATGGGGATTACTTTAGGACTTTAAAAATATGTACTGCCTTGGGAGAAAAACATATACAGTCTTCAAGGTGAAACTTGAAATATTGCCTTTAAATTATTAATTATATTTTATGGAGATACTTTTTCAATCTTACTTGACTTTTGAATAAGATGGTTTAAAGCTTGGGGCTATACATAGCTACTATAAGAAATTAACTTTAGCAATATTTTAAAAGAAAAAAAAGTGAAAACTTTCTTCTCTGTGAAAACCTGAAAAGTCTCTCTAGTCATTTTCTCAAACTGATTAAGCAGGCAATCTGTTAATCACCATATTTGTAATATTTTATTAATAAGTTATGAATTACTAAACTGACATGTATATAGTACTTTATTTGCAAGTGTTTTTGCTATGTTTTGCTTTAGGAAAAATTAGGTTTTCCTAAAGATATAGCTAGTCTTTTCAATTTTGGTGGGGGGGAGGAAGGTAGGTTAATTACTTGGAATTGTAATTTGTTTTCATTCACTTTCTCTTCTTGTGTAGAATGTCAGATGTCAACCTAAGCAAATAACAAGAAAAAGAAAAGATCAAATACATACACAGGGAATTTCAGAGATATTCTTGCCAAGAAACACTTTCATTAGAAAAATTTAGGTATAATATTTCACCACTTCCTGCAAAACTGAGAAGAAAAAAAAAAAAAAAACTAGGAGAAAATAAGTGGTGACCAATGCCATGAAATTGAAAGCATGGATACATTCAATCAGCAACTTTAAAAAATTCAGTTTAGTAAAACCCAATTAAAGTAACATCTTAGAGCCTCTTAAACAAAATAAATGATTTTAATACATGCTTTGCTTTTAGGGCCGTGTAGACAGGAGCCAGCCTCCATGTCAGTTTGGTGGGATGCACATGATCGCAAAAGTGATTCAACTGGTCATGATGCCTGCAGCTCCTTTTGATGGGTGACACAGGATGCGGTGGGTCATGGACAGAGGTGTAATCTCTGTTTCCTCAGACTATTTACTGTCTCTTGATGATGAAGAATGCAGAAATACGATAAGCAGGAAAACCAAAGAGTATATTAGTACTATGGTTTGTATATTTCCCCAAGTTCAAGTTGGAACTTAACCTCCAATATGGTGGTGGAAGGTGGAGCCTTTAAGAGGTGATTGGGTCAGGAGGACTGTGCCCTTGTGAATGGACTGGTCCATTCATGAAGTAATGGGTTGATGGTTTAATGGGATGTCATGGGCGTGGTTCTGATGGCTTTATAAGGACAGCAAGTGAGGTTAGCTCTCTCGCTCTTGCCATTATTTCCATGTGATACCCTGTTTGCCACAGGACTCTATGTAGAGTTCCACCAAGAAGAAAGCCCTTACCAGATGTGTTCCCTGGACTGTGAACTTCCCAGCCTCCAAAATTGTAAGAAATAAATTTCATTTCTTCATAATTACCTAGTTGCAGGTATTCTGTTATAAGCTATACAAAGGAACTAATACGGTTAGTAAATAAAGCCAAAAATGAGAGGTAGGCACAGGCTTATTAACTCTACAGCAGTATGACCATAAATGAGAGCATCTAAACTTTACTTCCCAAGATTGATAAATGTCTTAATCCACTTAGGGTTGCTATAAGAGAATACTTGAAACTGGGTAATTTACATTTTTTTTTTAAAAAAGAGATTTATTTGGCTCATAATTGTGGAGGCTGGAAAGTCCAAGACACGTGGCACCAGCATTTATTTAACAGCTTTTGGTGAGGGTCTTCTGCTGCATCATAACATGGAGAAGCTGAAGAGGAAGCAGGCATGCTGAAAGCACCAAACGTGACAGGCAACCTCCCTTTATAACAACACACTGACGTGAGAACTAACCCAGTTCTGTGAGAACTAATCCACTCCTGTGAGAACTAACCCAGCCTCCAAGAAAGACATTAATCCATCTTAATTTAATCCCCTCTTAAGACACCACCTCCCAACACCACCACAATGGAGACCAAGCCTCAACATGAATTTTGGTGGGGACAAACCATATTCAAACAATAGCAATAAATGGTTATTATTGTCAAAACTTTTCAGTGCTTGCTGTGCTCTAGACATTTCACTAAAAACTTTATATCTTACATCACCTCTTGATCCTCCTATCAACATTGTATAGTAATTGCTATTATTATCACCATTTTATAGATGAGGAAACTGAGGACAAAGGAAGTTAAATAAATTGGCCTGAAGTCACAAGCTAAGTAAAAGAAGGAGATGGGTTTTGAACTTAGGTTTCTGATTCCAGAGCCCATATTTTAAACCTTTTACTGCGGTCCTGGAGTGAAGGAAGAATTTAAATGACTCCCAGTGCAGAAGAGTCTGCTGAGAGACTGGAATAAAGTATTCATATGTATTAAGATACTAACATTCTCGGTCAGTTTGATTTGAGGATCTAGTGACAATACCTAGACCCTCTGGGTGACGGATGGTATTAGGAAAGATCCAATAAGAAATGTTGCTTGTTATAAGTTAGATAAGCTAATGAAAACATTCTTTAAAAGTTCCGTCTGTAAGCTAGACATTTCCTTATGAATATCTGTCAAATTTCTGATTGCCTATGGAGGTTCAGCCATGATATCAAAATAAAGATGTCTCAAAATAATCCACTTTAGGGAAGCTTTGAAATTCATGTGGAACATGTTCTAGGTTAATTATTTTAGGCATTTGTAGAAAAGGAGCCAGAGAAAAAAGAATAGCTGAAAATACCTCATTTGGAGATAATGGACAAAGCAGGTACCAGAGAAGGTGGGGAACGGGAGTGGCGTTATCATGGTAAGAACGGGGATACCTGTGCTCTGAGGAAGCCACCCTGAAGCACTTTGCAAACACATGTTAAAGCAATAGTTCTTCCTTTTCTTCTCTCCACGCAAACTTAAATGTATGTTATAACTAGTCTGGCACTGTTCCAGAAAAATAACTAGCAATCTTTAAATTAATAAGTTCCTACTGCTCTTCATCCCTGAGCTAGCTATTGGAGTTACCCAAGTAAGGAGCAGCTCCGTTACTAGTCAACTCCTGCAATTTGGATCATGTGCCCTTTTGACTTTGAAATCAGAGTCTATTTCCTCTCATTCCTTTGGCCGTGAAGACTGTCTTAACTTTTGTCAGTAGGCCCCCAAAGTGGATATTTTGTGAAGCTTCCATATTTAGATCACCTCAAAATGTCCTCCAAATTTGGTAGAGATTTATCTAGCTGTTTTTTTTTTTTCTTAATTCATAAGTCAGTAACAGAGAAAAAGTTAATTTTGTTTACACATATTTTAAGTCTATGTTACATATTTTGCATGTATTACCCAAAACCTTTATTTTTGGAGTGAAGAAAAAACTAAGGTCCAGAGAAGTGAAGTAACTCGTTCAGGGTCAAACAGGATCAGTAACTGTTTGTGATGTAACTGTTTATGATCCACAGCACAACAGGAGCTAGAAACAAGGCTCCCTGGCTTGAGTTTCTAGTATTCTGTGGCATGCAGTTGCCCATTTACATCAAAACATGTAGATGCTTTTTCTTTCTTTCGTTTCTTTTTTTTTTTAAGTGTATATGCACTTTGCTGTACTTGGCCTCAAATGGTAGGCTCATCCTCTTATCACTGTGGATGATCTGGATGATCTAATCTGGGTCTGTTCGAAAGTTTTGCTACCTACATATGTGACAGGATCTGGCTGCCAAATAAATGAAATACTCTTTCTGCTTGCCTCAGCTGTGATCTTGTAAACCAGCTATAATTGGTTTATTTTGTAATTATCCCATTTGTCAAGAGAATTAGTTTGAAGGACCTCTTCAGCTTTAACATTTGCATGGTACAATGTATAAGTAATAAAAAATAAAAATAAATCAAACTTATCTTAGAACTGTTATGTTATTTGTCCCAGAAGTTCGTTGGTACTAGTTTTATAGATTTAAATATAAAACATATGAAAAGACTCTTTTGAAACAGAGCCTTTAAGGTTTTCTTAGAAGGGGAGGTTCTGTAAGTGTCAGTTGAATTAAACATGACATGGGAGTCCCAGAGTGGAAATATGAGCTCTTCCGAGAGTGTTAGGTGGTTGGACTGAAGGGACAAATAAATCAGAGAGTTGGAAAGCTTATAGGTCGTCAGTTGAATTAAACATGACATGGGAGTCCCAGAGTGGAAATATGAGCTCTTCAGAGAGTGTTAGGTGGTTGGACTGAAGGGACAAATAAATCAGAGAGTTGGAAAGCTTATAGGTCTTATCAAATCTTATTTACACTCTTAAGGGTGGCAGCTTGTAAAACAAATTAAGATGTGTCAATATTGGTATCTAAATCCCATGATAATTTTTAAATTCTTTTCTGTGATAATAGTCCTACGTATTTAGTTTGGGTTGATGCCATTTTGTTTCAGAATTGGAAGTTCTTTTCCATACCATATATCTTTTTCTTTCATTTGAATGATATTTTTGATGATAGAGACAGAGAACAACTAAACACAACAAACCCATTGCTGACTATGTTATAGTTAAGGGTATTCCTTCAAAGACAAGACAGAAATAAAATATATCAATTAGGAATGGGTTAGTCTGACTTTAACAATTATGTGGGCAGGAACAAGCTTAAATTATAGCTCAGCAGTTGGGGAAACCCTTCTTATTCTATGAAGCTGAAGTCAGTGACTTAGAAATAGCATCAGTGTGTAAAAGTTCAGTGTGTGACACATGTTCCTTATTTGCTGTGGATATCACTATAGTGCATGTACTTTGACATTTCAAGGTTTGAAAATGGTCACAACGATATTTTTTCCATGTTTGCATTAGGGGATTTCATTTTTTTCAGTGACTTTAAAAGGCTTGTGTGCATCTTGTCCTAAATTTATTAAAAAAACAACAACGAAAAAAATTGAAATAGAAAATAACACCACCATATTAAACCTATTATATCTAGGTAACCACTGTAAACATTTGGGTCTTCTTTCCTCCTGGATTTAAAAAATGTTTATAATAATAGTACCAATAATAACAAGATAATATAATAATAACAACAAAACAATAAGTAGTAATTACAATAGCAGCCAATATTTATTAAGAACTATGAACCAGGCACTACTTTATGTGCTTTATATACATTTCTTGATTTGACCATCATGAAAATATTATTAGTTAGGTAATGTTACTGTGGCCATATTACACAAGACTGAGGGGTTAAATACTGTGTGGAAAGAGCACACAGTAAGGTGGGGAGTGTTTGAATACAAATCCAAGCAGTCTGAACTGTTACCCTCTGCTGCCACAAATTCATGCTCATTCATATTTAATCTAAGTCACACTTTAGAAACAATATAACATTCTGCCTTTCCCACAAACTTATTATCATATGGATTTCCCATGTTAATAATTTTTCATAAGCATAATTGAAATAGTCACCAAATTTTCATTATATGTCTGTATCCTATTATATGTAATTATTCCCTTTAAAGCAGGCATTTAGATTGTTTATACATTTTTGATATTATAATTAATGCTATGATAAACTTATTTTTATATAAATATTTGCACATCTGATACTTTTTTAGGCCAGATTTCTAGAAATATAATTATTGCTTACTATATTTTAATGTTACACTTTTCTAAATTGTAATGAGTACAAGTCAGTTTGGAAAAATAAAACACCTACACATAAACTTTAAATCTTCTTTAAAAGTTAATTAATGGGGGTGCCTACATTTTAGAAGCTTTTATGATGTGATAAGAGAAGGCAGCAGGCTAAGCAATAGGGACACCATTCTTTAACTCAGGCCTGACCTTTGCTCATTAATAGGCCACTGCCTTATCTTTGAATGGAACTCCTGGAGCTAATCCGTACATGGAGTGCTCACTGATTTGAATAAGCTGTGTTCTTACAGCAGCTCTTTGGGGGGACACAGAAAGAAGAGAAATTAGGCCAAAGATTACAAAACATGTGCAGATGCTTAAAAGGCATAACACAAAATGTTGTTTTTAATCACAACTCTTATAGACTTCTTTGTAATACCAAAATAAAAGAGCATAAAATAAAATTCTGCTCCAAAGGAACAGTCAGCATAAATATGGGAATTTCAAAGTACATTACGAAATAAAGACAAAATGAGTCCCCCACATGTGTCTTTATTCTCAAAGCAGAAAGCAGTACCAGGGATGTGAATGACTAAAGTGGTGATGGTGGTAGGACTTGGGTCCTGAAAACGTCTCTGCTGCTTTTAGTAACCCACCTGCTGTTTGCTATTTTTTTACTTAGTGCTTCACTTCTTTTTTTTTTTTTTTTTTTTTTTTTTTTTTTCCGTGTCCGGCAACGGATTGCAACCCTCAGTGTCGCCCCCATACCGGACCGGGACCGGCAACGGGATCGCAGCCCTCGGTGTTGCTCCCGCGCCTCGCTCAGCCAGTGAGCGGGAACCGGTCTGTATGTGGGATCCGAACCCTCGGCGGGAGCGCCGCCGCACTTCCCAAGTGGCGCACTGTAGCAGTGTGCCACAGGGCCGGCCCTAGTGCTTCACTTCTATGAGTGTCTTTCATCCTGGTCTTATCAATCCCATCCCCAGATCCTAATCTTATTTATTCTAGATTCCACTCTCTTCTTGCCTCTGGTAGTTCTTTGATATATTCTGTCTTGCTCTCTACCTTTCCCGAACTCCAAAACTCAGAAATTATCCTTGTTTATGTGTACACATGTGTCTTCATTAACCAAAAGGCTTGGTCCCCCGGGTGAAAATGTAAATCATTAATCAATGTCCCCTCCTTATTCCTTGTCTTCACTCAGTGTTTTCATGCTGTTCTCTGTACCAGGCAGGTTTTCCCACTTGGGCCCAAAGTTTTCAGGGCTATTTTTTGAAAAATGACAGCTAAGTAATCGAATAAGCAAACTCATGCTAAATGAAAGGGCATGTTCCTGGCTCTAGTAAACCGAAAAATGGAAGCAAGGGGATTAAATACAAAGTGATTACAATGAAAATACATAAATATATAATAGCATTTAGGATTGCCTAAGAGATTAAGTTTCTGCAGTTATACCTTTCCTCAAATAATATACAAATGCCCCTTTTCCAATGCTCCTTCAGGGAAGGTAAAACTATGTATAATGTTACCTATTATAAAGGATCTATTGGTTCTTTTTTCAGAGGCTTAGTTTTAAATTCTTAACTTTCAAGGAACACTGTACAAAGAACTCTCCCTCAGTGGGTCTCTAAATACTAAACAACTGTGGCTCCCAAATTTGGCTGCACATCTAAATCCCCTGGGGGGATTTTAAAAAATGCAATGGGGCTTGGGAATTTATATTTTTCAAAAGCTCTCAATTGATTTTGACACTCAGCCAGGTTTGGGGACTGCTGTTAAAGTGGCTGCTTGTACATTAGCTAAGCCATTTTCTGTGCCTTCAGTGGGTATTCAGTAGGTGGCTAACAGTTACTGAGCATGCACATTGTGCCAGTCACCATGACATTTTATAGCAGAGGAAATTTGTCTAGGTTTGTGAGTAGCAGAAACTGAGTTTAAAACAAAAGTAGAAACCTTCATTCTTGTGCAGCCTCTCAACAAAATGTTGGTGATTCAGGTACCAAAAAGAGGTAAGGGACAGGCTGAAGTTAAAAACTCACTCTTTAACCCTCATATCTTAATCCATCGATTTATTCACCATAAAATGGAAATAATATCTTTGTGAGATATTTTTACTTACCCTTATTTTGAAATAATTTTATACTTAGAGAAGAGTTGCAAAGCTAATACAGAGTTCCTACATATCCTTCATCCAGCTTCCTCTAGTGGTAACAGTAATGTACTATCTAATATAAACATTTAATATAATCATGGTATATTTATCAAAACCAAGACATTAGTGTTTAGGTTTCCCCAGTCTTTCTACGGCCTCGGTTGATTCAGGCTGCTAAGCCAAAATACCTTAGAGTGAATAACTTATGAAGAACAGATATTTATTAGTCACAGTTCTGGAGGCTGCAATGTCCAAGATCAAGGTGTCCAGTGGGGGCCCATTCTTCATACATGGTGACTTCTATGTGTCCTCACACAGTGGAAGGCTAAAAGGTCTCCCTAAAACCTGTTTTATGAGGGCACTAATCCTATTCATGTGGGCAGATGCCTCATGATCTAATCACCTCCCCAAAGCACTACTTCTTAATTGTATTACTTTGGGGGGGGGTAGGTTTCAATACATGAATTTTAAGAGAACACAAACATTCAGATCATAGCATCTACTAATGTATTTTTTTTGTTCCAGTATCCAATCCAGTATACCACATTGCATTTAGTCACTGTGTATCCTCCAATCTGTGACAGATTCTCTGTCTTTCCTGGTCTTTTAGGAAAAAAAACAAACAAAAACCAAAAACTATAAAAAAGTGGTGGTCAGATATTTTATAGAATGTCCTGCATTTTGGGTTTGTCTGATATATTCTCATGATTAAACTGATGTTACAAATCTTGTGGAAGTATTCAGAGGTGATATGACCTTCTTATTACACCACATCAAGGCTTCTGTAAGATGTTTCACAAAGGGATACGTACTCTCTTATTAGAGGTATTTAAGCAACAGTTAGATGACTATCTGCAATGCCAAAGAAATTTTCACACGAGGCTAAATCTTTAAGACGTTTTCCAACTATAAAAGTCTAGAACTAGTAAGTCAACATTACAAACAGAAAGTCACACACAAAATGAATATGAGTTTTGGGTAGATCTCAAAGACAGGAGAGAATCAATTCCCCAAAGAGTGACACCTGTCCTAGAGAGGACTTGGTTTTTCAACATGAGGGCTAAATCCAGAATGAGATATCTTCATTGCATTGGGGCTTTCTCCAATGTGGAGCCCTTATTATGGCCTTTGAAGAGGCATCTGTAAGTGTTTGCTGTGGGTAATTGAAGCCTCTGGGTTGATCTTGTGGTTTTCCTCTGTGTTACTAAAAGTTAAATTAATGTGTAGTTAAGTGGAAAGCAATCTAATTTGAAAGAAAGCAATGACCTGACTCTAACTATGGTTGTGGTTTGGATATGCTAAGTAATCTTTTTTGGCCTTAATTTTTCTTACTGAAATATATTGACTTATATTGGACTCAAAATGTATTTCCAGAAATATAATGCCTACCCCTATAAAAATCTGATGTAACATGGTTAACCTAGAAGAATTAGTTCTATATTTCAACATATGCA
This sequence comes from Galeopterus variegatus, assembly GCF_000696425.1. Taxonomy (NCBI): domain Eukaryota; kingdom Metazoa; phylum Chordata; class Mammalia; order Dermoptera; family Cynocephalidae; genus Galeopterus; species Galeopterus variegatus. The sequence continues at coordinate 184,905 of NW_007728286.1, read as the reverse complement.
TTATAGAGGTGCTTCATTATAATGTATAATTTTAAAAATGAAGACACTGAACAAACTAGTTTATTTGAAATGTGCTGAAGTTCCTCTGGATGGAGGCACAATTGTAACGCTGTAAATGCTGTGTTGGAATGTCGGCTCCATATCTTGGAAAGATCATGGTGCCATGAAATATGCTCTTAGAAATCACAATGTCTGGGATATCCCCAGGGCATCGGCCACCTACCAGATGTATGACCCACAACAAATCATCTAATCTCTCTATTTGGTTCCTTCATCTGTTACATTAGACAATCAGGCATAATTTCTAAGACTTCAGCTCCTAAATTCTATAGTTCTTCTATGATTTTTTTCAGAACTTCACCCTTCATGTTCATAATTCTATATTATAATTCTGCCATTAATTCTGTATTGCTAATATACTGTTCAGATATACATTCTTCTAATAGTCCTTTAACAATTCATGAAATGCTTGGGATAACAGCTTGAAAAAGTAATTTGTAAAAATATTACAATGTTTACTTGTTTGTTTGAATGATTGATACTTTTTTGTTGTATTTCTTATCTAGATAAAACTGACTGCTTCAACCCTGAGAGAGAGACTAAGTTCAGTTATGGGATCAGATAATATTTTAAATAGAAGATGATGTCATAAATGAATATATATACAATTTAATGATTAAACTATCTACCCAAGATGTTCCACGTTATTTTATTGGCATGAAAGCTGTAAAGTGTTTCAAAAACTGTTTCATTGTGATAAGTACAATCAACTCATTTCCTATAGTTGCAGACATGTTCATAAACAACATTAAAAGAAAAATAAAGTGACATAATGTCTGGGAATGAATTCTTTAAAAGAATCCAACTTAGGTCCATGGTTTGTGGTTTCGCAAGTGCGTAATTCCTTCTGGGAGGCCTCTTGACAGATTTGCCCTGTTCATAAAAGAAGCATATGGTTTAGCTCTGCACAAAGGTGATATCTCTTTAGTCTGGTCTCTTACGTTCTGTTATCCTTGCTGACCAAAGAGAGGGAAGCATATCATCCAATCAAACTCCAAGCTATGCTCTACAAATGTCTAGTTCCTTCCTTCTGTAACTTTTGCTGGCTCTAGCTAACCCTTAAAAATACAGGGCAAGATACCTTTTGAGGGTCTTTAATGACACCGTCAGGATATATCCCATTATGCTGAAAGGCACATGGAGCTTTGTGATGGGCCAGATGTGTCATACACACATGTCACTTCACATTAAATTCTAGTATGGTATCAATCTCATTTGAGTTCATTGTTTTTAAAAATAATGGGAGATCAAAATCTTCATTAATGATTTTCTATAATGATTTTAATGGTTTATAATAAACCATGTTCAAATAAACATGTGGGCTGCTTTGGTGATCACTTTCAAGGTTAGAATAGTAATAATCTATCTAGAAAATAGTGAAATCAAAGTTTCCAATAATGCTTCTAAAACTTGTCATTGCACTGTGGATATGGATATGATACTTTATACTCAGTTGTGTGGTAAATGTTTAACAGCTAGCCCTCTGGAGGGAAAAGCTCTGATATTTGTAGTAATTGCCCATGTCCATAGTGTAAATATTCCCATTGTGCCCAACTTCAAGCTTCCACGGTCACTGTATATTGAACTGGGAAGAAGTGTGCCCAGTCAGCTCTCAGGAGCCAGTACTGGCTGGCTCTAGGACACCACTGATTACACTCATCACATGGATGAAGAAAGAACAGGTGACAAATTCAGGGCTGCAGAGTCATAAAAAGACAGGAGGATGCCTGTTTCCCAGGTTGCCAGGCAAGCTTAGCTACTTCAGATATACTGGCCTGCTTCAGAACATTTTTAAGAATAACTTTCTGGGCCGACCCCATAGCTCACTTGGGAGAGTGCGGGAGCGCGGTGCAGATGACAACAAGCCAAGGGTTGCGATCCCCTTACCGGTCACAAAAAAAAAAAAAAAAAAAAAAAAAATTTTCCTTTTTGATAAGGCTTTTAACAAATTAGATCCTTAAGAAATGCGTAACTTTCATCCAAAATTATGTATGTAAGGGATTCCCCTATGCAAAATTAGGGAGTGCTCTTGGACTGCTCAGCAATATGAAGCAGAAGAAACCGCATGTGAATAGTGAGTGCCCTGTTGTTCAACTTCTGAGTGAAGACAGCCCTGGAGATCCCAGCCAGCTCAGCTTCTTATAACTTTGAAGAAAAGAAATTTGAGAGCTAGGATGTGCTTTTATGGGCATGCGATGAGACCTAGGTGCATAGTCCAATTCCTTTTCTCACTTTAGGGTCCTAATTGAGCCTCATTTTATGTGTGTAACTAAAACTACAGTTCTGGCATTTGACAGGAAAGATTCTGAAGATAAACTGACGAATGGTAACTTAATAGTCTGAGCTAATGAAAGCATTATTTAAGTGTTTCATGGTGTTTGCTGTAATCAAAACACACACAAGCTCACAGCTCTTTTAGAAAATGCTGGTATTCCTTATATGTCTGATTAAAATATTTCTTCTTCAGGGTAAGGACTTCTTTATCTTATCTATGGGAGGGAATTATCATTTAAATGCTAACTTCTCACGAACTTTTTTCCCAAATAAATTTTATTGTATATGTTTAAGGTATACAACATGTTGTTATAAGATACATATATATAGTAAAATGGCTCCTATAGTGGAACAACTTAACACATTTCTCATCTCACTTAGTTGCCCATTTCCCCCTCCTTGTGACGAGAGCAGCTATAATCATTTGAATTTTTCATCTGTTTCTCCTCTTTCCCTCCCTTTTTCCTTTCCTTCCTCCTCTCTCCTCCCACATTCGCCCACCTCCAGCTCTTTTCATGAAGAATGAGAAGCATAAACTCAGAAAATGAATTATAATTGAAATACAAATACAGGAAATTCCAGGGTTAAGCTTCATAAGGCGAGTTAACTTGGCCATCAATGTGCTGCGTTCAGACTTTTCTGATGTACTGATTACATTAGTACAAGGTAACCAGATGTCCTGCATTAGGCAAGACAGTATCTTAGATTTCAGTTATTTTTTTCTTTTGACAATATTTCTCCTCATAATTTTCTACTAGGGCCACCCTGATTAGTGCTTATTTTAATTATAATAATGCTAAAAGCCTCCCTGATCAAGATTGTCTTCTGGGTCCTTAATAGTGGGCATTTGATCTGAAAGGAGCTGTGATAGGGCTCAAAAATCAGCAGCAGCAGAGAACTAAATGCTTCGCTGGTAGGATCTCTTCATCTAACGAATCAACTACCAATCACTACCATCTGGCAGAGATCACAGTTCCAAGCCATGGGTCTTCTTTTCTAATGGGGAGAAGTAAAGAAAGCAGCTTTGCTTGAGCAGCACGATAATGATTCTTTGCTTGACCAGATTTTGGTCCTGAACCTTCTCCTAGGTTCATCTGTGTACTTCCTTGTAAAATCCAGTTTTAGCAAGAACCCTGCTAAATTCATTTAGCCAGAACCCCCCATCCTCTATATCTGATCACCCTAGCTATTTAATCAGGTTCCTTATCCTCTACCATCCCCCAGGTGGTGTCTGATCAGCCTTGCCTATCTTCAGCCTGTTAGGTTGGCTTAGCCAAATACACCTATACCCGTGATGTTTCCTCTTAGTAAACATCCATTGACCCTTCCGTCCCCCATCCTACTACTCCTTGGCTATAAATTCTCACATGTACATGCTATATTGAGAGTTGAGCTCAATTCACAGAGTTCTCTTTTCTCCTACTGCAACAGTCCTGAGTAAAATCTATTTTCACTACATTACTGTCCAGCTCTGTATTTCTTTAAACAAGCATCAAGGTAAGCAGCAGCAAATGGAGGCAGGAGAACAGGGAAGCTAGATTAGGAGGAAATACTTATCTCAATGAGGGCTGAGGGAAGTAGTGAAAACCAAAGTCTACCTGGGCACACCTGACATCATTCTCAGAAACCTCTGCCCTTCTGCCCCATTCCCTGGTCTTCCTTTTCTTCACCATTCCTGTTTTTAAAAATTAATTTGCTTTCGCAGCTTAGGATGATATGTATTTGCTAATCCACTGGGCATTTATTCCTCTAATTTCCACAACTAGGGGAAAAGCACCTGACTTGATCCAGTCTCCATTTTCTGACAATGTGCATTTACTGGTGCTACACATCCCGTCTAGAATGGATTGCTTAACCCAGAACACTACCAACCATTCAGTTGAATATGCATCCCACATCTATGCTGTAAGTCTCTATATTTGAAATCACATCTGAAATATATAGTGATTTTACACTAGCAGTGAAGCTCCAGGTTTAAATTTGTGCCGTCGAATAGTTAAGCACACACAGTGTGGTCAAAGTGAGGCAGGGCAGGATAGGGACACGCCCCAGGGAGGCTGCTCATAAATACCCAGACTGGCTGGGTACTAGCAGAACAGGAAGGGCGGAAGATGGCCTGTAGGTTCCTCCCTTGTGGAGAAGCCCCCCAACTTCTTTGGCGTGTACCTTTGCATAGTGATCAAGCCTTATTATGTTCTGTTTTTCTGTCCCTCTCTTCCTTTCCTTTTGCTGGTTCCATGAAAGATTTTTCTTTTCATAGATAAACCAAGAACCTGGATCTTCTGCCTGGTAACAAAATCACATGTAGTCCCCCAGCCCCCCATGAGCTGACACACTCTTACACTTCTAGCCTGCTCTCCTGTCTTTCATGACCTGCCACTCCAGACCTGGGCTCCTAACACATGCACGGTTGAACCAGCAAACGTATTGTCCAACTTTCTACTTCTCTGTCTCTGCACAAGCTTTTCCTTTTGGCTGGAATGTACTCCCCTCAGCTTCTCTTTTCTCACCTCTGCTGGAAATATGTGTAACTTTTCATAATGGTAAGACAAAGTATAGTTTTTATTCTAGAGCTAGATAAAACTATGCTAAATGTTGTATGGTAAAATAAATAGGCAAGAGGGGCTAGAAATTTTTTTAAAAGAACGGTAATGGGGCAGTAGCAAGAGACAGCCGAGTAGGTATTGGTAGTATTATCAGATACTCATAAGCTGCCTGGTAACAAAATCACATGTAGTCCCCCAGCCCCCCATGAACTGACGCACTCTCACACTTCTAGCCTGCTCTCCTGTCTTTCATGACCTGCCACTCCAGACCTGGGCTCCTAACACATGCACGGTTGAACCAGCAAACGTATTGTCCAACTTTCTACTTCTCTGTCTCTGCACAAGCTTTTCCTTTTGGCTGGAATGTACTCCCCTCAGCTTCTCTTTTCTCACCTCTGCTGGAAATATGTGTAACTTTTCATAATGGTAAGACAAAGTATAGTTTTTATTCTAGAGCTAGATAAAACTATGCTAAATGTTGTATGGTAAAATAAATAGGCAAGAGGGGCTAGAAATTTTTTTAAAAGAACGGTAATGGGGCAGTAGCAAGAGACAGCCGAGTAGGTATTGGTAGTATTATCAGATACTCATAATAAAAAATAATTGAATATAAGTAAATCAGTCAACTAATTAAAGTAAATGTTATAAAGTCTTAGACAAGTAGATCTAAGTAAACAGAGACATATAATGATCATGAGCATGAAGACTCAGTCATGAAAAATGGTGAGTTCTCTCAAAATATTTTTATTCTAGAGCTAGATAAAACTATGCTAAATGTTGTATGGTAAAATAAATAGGCAAGAGGGGCTAGAAATTTTTTTAAAAGAACAGTAATGGGGCAGTAGCAAGAGACAGCCGAGTAGGTATTGGTAGTATTATCAGATACTCATAATAAAAAATAATTGAATATAAGTAAATCAGTCAACTAATTAAAGTAAATGTTATAAAGTCTTAGACAAGTAGATCTAAGTAAACAGAGACATATAATGATCATGAGCATGAAGACTCAGTCATGAAAAATGGTGAGTTCTCTCAAAATTAATTTCTAAATTAAATATTACTCATATTGCAATTTCAAAATTATTTTTCATTCAAATTGACAAGCTGCACATGATATGGAAGAAAAAATATCTGAGGATGGCATTTTTTAAAAAGAAAAAAAACCCCCAAAAGATGTGCTTGTACTACTCTATATCAAAACAAATAAAAAGAGTTAATAGTAATTCACACAGTGGGTCAAGACAAGTTAAAGTATATGTTATAAAGTCTTAGACAAGTAGATCTAAGTAAACAGACATATAATGATCATGAGCATGAAGACTCAGTCATGAAAAATGGTGAGTTCTCTCAAAATTAATTTCTAAATTAAATATTACTCATATTGCAATTTCAAAATTATTTTTCATTCAAATTGACAAGCTGCACATGATATGGAAGAAAAAATATCTGAGGATGGCATTTTTTAAAAAGAAAAAAAAAACCCAAAAGATGTGCTTGCACTACTCTATATCAAAACAAATAAAAAGAGTTAATAGTAATTCACACAGTGGGTCAAGACAAGTAGATCAATGGGATATAACAGAATCCCAGGAAAGGACCACATGTAAATAAAAATTTGATATATGATAAATGTGTCATTTCAAATTAATAGAAAAAATTTATGAGACAACTTTACATTTATTTTGAAAAATAATGTCTTTCTATGTCCCATAATTAAAAGAATAAAAGTCAAGCGTGTTAAATTCCTGCAAGAAGAAAATGTATAATATCTTTAATGCCTTGAGGTAGGGATGGCTTTT
>NW_007728286.1:160211-177226 GCF_000696425.1 Galeopterus variegatus | reverse complement strand
ACACTTCTAGCCTGCTCTCCTGTCTTTCATGACCTGCCACTCCAGACCTGGGCTCCTAACACATGCACGGTTGAACCAGCAAACGTATTGTCCAACTTTCTACTTCTCTGTCTCTGCACAAGCTTTTCCTTTTGGCTGGAATGTACTCCCCTCAGCTTCTCTTTTCTCACCTCTGCTGGAAATATGTGTAACTTTTCATAATGGTAAGACAAAGTATAGTTTTTATTCTAGAGCTAGATAAAACTATGCTAAATGTTGTATGGTAAAATAAATAGGCAAGAGGGGCTAGAAATTTTTTTAAAAGAACGGTAATGGGGCAGTAGCAAGAGACAGCCGAGTAGGTATTGGTAGTATTATCAGATACTCATAATAAAAAATAATTGAATATAAGTAAATCAGTCAACTAATTAAAGTAAATGTTATAAAGTCTTAGACAAGTAGATCTAAGTAAACAGAGACATATAATGATCATGAGCATGAAGACTCAGTCATGAAAAATGGTGAGTTCTCTCAAAATTAATTTCTAAATTAAATATTACTCATATTGCAATTTCAAAATTATTTTTCATTCAAATTGACAAGCTGCACATGATATGGAAGAAAAAAATATCTGAGGATGGCATTTTTTAAAAAGAAAAAAAACCCCCAAAAGATGTGCTTGTACTACTCTATATCAAAACAAATAAAAAGAGTTAATAGTAATTCACACAGTGGGTCAAGACAAGTAGATCAATGGGATATAACAGAATCCCAGGAAAGGACCACATGTAAATAAAAATTTGATATATGATAAATGTGTCATTTCAAATTAATAGAAAAAATTTATGAGACAACTTTACATTTATTTTGAAAAATAATGTCTTTCTATGTCCCATAATTAAAAGAATAAAAGTCAAGCGTGTTAAATTCCTGCAAGAAGAAAATGTATAATATCTTTAATGCCTTGAGGTAGGGATGGCTTTTTATAAGAAAATCCATTTAAAAACAATTCCAAAATAGACCATAAACAAAATTTAAAATCAAGTGAAAAACTGAAAATTACCTGCACCACATATAACCAAAGATTGGTATCTATATTGGACACTTTAGAAACTCCTAAAATTCAGTAAAAAAATAAAAATAAATAACCAATAGGAAAACAGTCAGGTATATAAATAATCAATGTATAGAAAAGGAAGTACAGATAGATAATAAATGTAAATAAAAATGTCTTCCTTCATTAATAATCAACAAAGTACAAAACAAAACTAGTGCTATTTTTTAACCACCAGATGGGCAAGATTTAAATATTTGATTATACCGTATATTGACAAGGGTGTGGGAAAACAGGCACTCACACAGCTGAGAGAGCAATGTGGCCTCATCTATTAACAATATAAATGCAAAAACAAAACAAAACAAAACAAACAAACAAAAAAAACAATATAAATGCACATAACCTTTGAGCCACCAGTTTGGCTTCTCAGTAGACATCAGAGCATTTGCAAAGGAGCATTTGCAAAGATGTTCATTGAATGGTTATTTGAAAGACTGAGAAACTCATTTTATTTCATCTGAATGTAAAGGAATCGTGAGTCCTTTTTAGCCTTTTCAAAGAATGTGGTAGTTGTGTAAGGCATGTAAATACATTTATGATTCATCATTAAGAAAAGTACATTTAAGTAAGAATAAATAATATGGAAAATATTTGCTTAAAATGCATATATATTTTTTCTGTGATTTCATACTTATATGCAAATATTTAAGAAAAAGTGTGGAAGGATCTACACCAAACTGTTAACAGTGGCTGTCTATGGGAATGTGCCTTGGACTGGGAAGGTAGTTGGTAAAGGGGGTTTTCACCTTCATCAGAATAAGTCTCTCTCTCTCTCTCTCTGTTTCTCAGGAAGAATCCATTCATGTATTAAAAATTAAGTTAAAATTTAATTTTTCTGTATTTTGTTCTAGTAAATTCTTTTGTAGTAATATATTCCATGGAAATAATCAGAAGCATATACATTCAAGAATGTTCATCACAGCATTATTGATTGGAACCAACCTAAATGTGTAATAATATGGATACCACCTTGTATGGATCTTTGTATTCTCTTATTAAATATTAAATACTTACCTATTCAAATAGAGCTCTGTTTTTTTCCCTTTCAAGGAAACACTTTACTATCTGATAAAGGAATCCAAGCCAAGGGACTACTATAGGATTTACCTAGAGTATTTATATTTTAGCAGGCAGAAGCTCCCCCCAGAGAAGGAACATCTAGTGGTCAGGATTTTAGACATGGCAAGATGTTTTGGAGCAAGCCAGACATCAGGAACTTCTTCACGTAGTAATTTGTATGTGATCAGTGTTCTGTTTTTCAGATATGGTTGAAAAGGTCTCAATCCCTAAGAAATTGCATTCTCAGTGGATAGGAAACTATGTCATAAGGGACTAGCTGAAGACACAGAGTATGTCTAGCCTGGAAAAGAGAAATTTGGCGTAGATTGGGTGTGAAGGGTTGACGTGTAGAAGGTAGATGTGTTTTGTATTGCTTCATATAGTCAATACTGGGAGCAATAAGAGAAAATTAGAGGAGATATTTTTAACTCTCATAGGTGAAATTTCCCTGATTATTCTAATAATACAGGAGGACCTAGAAAAGTAGTGTTACCCCTATTCTTGAAGTTTTGTAGATTTTGGATGAAAATTCATCAGGGATGATGTAAACTGGTTTTCTGAATTGTATGAATAGTGGGAATGAACATCTCTATAGTTGTTTTCAAATCTTAGATTCAACTCCATTGCACTGATTGAACACTTTCTATGTTTTCAGTACAGTGATCAGTACTAAATACACAGCTTAGAAAAAACCAAAAAATAACTTTAACAGTCTCTCCAGTTTGAGTGTAAGTCACTCTTTCTGCAAACACCCATTAAAGAAAAGAAGAGCTAGATGGAGTCTGGCTGCTGCATTCAGGATCTCTATGGAGGAGCTAAAGCACCCACTGACCTTGATTTGATTGGGGGAGTGAGCTTTGATCATAAGCCCGGGGTCTGTGGCATTTCTTTCTTGGTCACAGGCTTCAGCAGGGTTTATTTCTTGCTTTGTTTTCAGTTTGCTTCCCTGATTTTCATTTTCCTGAAACACTGTGCCTCTGGCACTAGGCTATGATGCATTTGTGAAGGTTTACCTTTGCACTTTTACCTTTGCTCTTCTCTCCAAGGGGACAAAATCATACCTTTTGGCAAAGCTGTATTTATGTCTTTCTTGATATCAGTAAACATGTGTACTGGCAAGTCAACTTGATAGAAGCCTCAGAAAATGACAAAGGGAGTCCTTTAAGAACATATCTGGAATTGAGAGGTCTCTATAGCCCTTATCAGGCAGGAGATGCCAGGGAAGAACCTGATCCAGTTTGCCCTTTGTCCACTTGGGGATCTTCCCATGAGACTGGGTGGCTGTTGTGCTCCATGTCCCTTCAAAAGACTTTTAATTTTAGGAAAACTAGTACTAACATAAAAACTAGGTATTTGGGGGGAAGCTTGGACAAAAGACAATGCCACATGGTTAAGGTCATAACACATATTTGCTGTTAAGTTTATTGGTACATCTCTGAGGCAAATCCTTGCTTTTAAAATTGAATTTTGGAAATGAGAGTGTGGAGAATCTATTTTTTTTCCCTCCCTTCATCTTGTGGTTCCTTGTGGCTAAATGAATGCTTTGGAAACATTTGTTTTGGTTTCTAGGGCTCTGACCCACGGAAAGAGATTTTATATATATGTGTGTATATATGTATTTACACATCAAATATATATGTATAGATATATGATTCTACCCTGTAAACCTCTCTGCGGGGATCAATATTCAGAGCTTTAGTCTTAGGGGATTCAAACAGCCATGGCCTCTGGTTAAGATTATTCTCAGACTTCTTAAATGTCCTGGCTTTTTGTTCTGTTCTTGAGTTCATCAGGTGGTTGCAATTACTTGGAAAAAGAATGTATAGATAGTCGTTTATTTGGAGTAATTGTTGGTGACTGGGCAAGTGGCCACGTGGAGATTTTTCTGTTGAGAATCCATGTGAACCCTGAAGGCCTTGAGGGTCTGAACTATGTATATAAGCAGCTGAGATGGGTTTGAACGTAGCCTCTATGATGTATTCTGCCTCAGGCTCTCAGTTCATGTCATCGTTGAGCACCCTGAATTTTCCAGATAATTGCTCCAATTCCTAACTTTTCTTTTAGCACAGATTTGCTTTTTGTCTTAGGAAGTGCTACGACTTTTTCTGTTTATTTCTGGGCCTGATTTAAAATGTCAAAAAGGATGCTGTTTAATTTTTGGAGTTGCCAATGCACCTATGAGAGAGATGAGTAACATTCTATTCAACAGTATTTTAGTATTTCAGCACACAAAATAATAACACATAAACATCCATTATAATTTATAGTAGGCATGGGTTATAAATTATGGTAAAGCTGCTTAATCACAGTGAAACTTTGAATAATTTAAATTATTACGAATGGGCCGATGACTGACAACACAATCCCTAGGGGCCAGTGTATGTTCAGCATAAAGTGAAAGGCCTGAGGTGAAAACAGCCTCCTTCATGTTTTCTTGTAAGTTTCATGTGTGACTTGGTAAAAATTAAAACTTGGGAATGAAAAGATTTTCTTGTGTCTTAATTTATCATAAACATCAATTACACCCTAATTTTTATATCGACAGTAGCTTGTTTCTGTTTTATTTGTCTTTTTTTCTCCTGTGATTTCATCTCACTTTGCTTGGGTTTAATAATGTATGGTACTTAGGACTGGATGCTGTGTGGAAGGAGCATGGATTTTGGCGTTAGGGAGACTGAACTTAAAAGCCTAGCCCTGCCACTTATCAGTTTATTTGTTGTGTGATCTTTGACAAGTTTCTTGTTTAAACCTCCTTGTTTAATAATAACTTGTGTATTGCAAGGACTTTATGATAATTACAGAAAATTTTATACATACACTAATGCATGCTTGTGTGCATGTATGGACATTCTTACTCTTGCAATACAGGAGTGCTTTATAAAAGATGAATTTGTTTAGTGTAGTATATTAAATTTGTAGTTTGTCTTCACCATTGAACTCTAATTTTCAAAAGGGCATTAGCCATGTATTGTTTCTTTGCATTCTTTTCACAGTAGTTAGTGTAATGATTTACACAAATTAGGTACCCTTTAAATATTTGTTTAATTGAAGGTTTGAGTTTCTTTTTTAAAACAGATTTTTTTTAGATCTCAACTCTAAGGTTTATATGTGCAGTTGCATGTGAATTAATTTTCAAAAATAAAATACTTTGATACAATGATTTTTCCTTTTCTAAAAAGAAGAAAAAAAAAACAATTTTTAACCTTAAGGCCCTCAGCTTCCTTTTTGTGTCTTTGGGGAAAGATTAGGGGCTAGAAATCAAATGGGTGACAAGAAAATACAATACACAGAACTACTCTGGAGAGAGCCTCAGCCATGTTTGCAATTTTTCAGCCTTCCTTTATCTGTAAGTGATTTCACTTTGGAGACTAGGAAGAGAGAAGTTAAGGGTCAAAGGAATCGAGTTCACTGGGGTAGTTTGTACCATTCAGGAGACACAAAAAGCTGATGGAAGCTGAAGGTCTTCCTGTCCTGGCTACATACATCATATGGAAATTGATTTGTCCTACAAAAAAGGGGTATGGAATGGGACTGCAGGGAAGAATCCAAAGAAAAATAAGTTCAGTTTGAAGTTGTAATAAGGAAGAGTAAAGTCGAAATATGAAGCTGGCAAATGCCAAGAATAATTTACATCTGCCCCAACTTGGTGTTTGCAACCTTTCAACCATCATAAAGAATAATCTAAGCGAGAGTGTTTTTATGCCATTTTTCTAATGTACTTTATTTCTTACTGGTGAAAAGACCTCATTGATGTGAACATTCACCCATTAGGGTAAATTTGTGGAAATCCCAGCAGCTTCATTTGCCAAAGTAGTACCACATCAAGGTTACATCACTGCGCCAAGTTTATGAGACCACAATGGCAAGAAGGGGAAGGCTCTGGCTTCCTATGCATGTAAAAATGGTAAAATCCCCAGCAGTCCTGAGTCAAAAAACTCTAAGTATGATATATGCATATGCTTATATATAATATGATATATAATCTATGTTATATATAAATGTGAAAGAAGCCTTTAAAGTATTGTTCTTTATTTTTCCAGGGCAAATATACCTCTTCCAAAATGTAACTTCTGTAAAACAGAAGTAAACAATAATAGCCTAGAGTAACACATTTTATTCATTCATACATTCAACAACTATTGGTGAGTGCCAACCATCTGCCAGACACTGTATTAGGGCAGTAGCCTTGAGCAAGAAGTGCTCTCATACACAGAGCCTATAGTTTAGCAGAAGAAGGTGAAAAATAATAAGTATGATAATAATACTAATAACAATATGAAGAGCAGTAGTAAGAATACATTGTGATCAATATTATGATAAAGGTGTATAGGTGTATATGCCCAGGACACCTAAGACAATCTAACAGAGCAAGGATGGAATGCTTTGTCTAGAAAAATAGAGGTTTGGTTTTTGTTTTCTTTGAAAGCTTTCAAACAGCAGAAGAACATGATCAAACTTGCATTTTTTTATGGTCACCCTGTAGAGAATAAGTAGGCTTAGGGGTGGGGTCACACAAGATGGAGGTAGAATTGTCCCCAGCAACTTGGTGGGGGAGTTCTGGAAGCTCAGATCCCTCCAAGCAAGGTGAAAACACATCGAGGCAATCTGGAAATACATTCTAGGACTGAATATGTATGTACAAGTCTGAATGTGGGACTGTAGGAATTAGGATGGTTGTCAGGCCTTGTTAAACTTAGGTCCACGGAGAAACACTGTTTCATTGCTAGGCAGGTAGAATGAAGGAGGCCATCCTCACTGGGTGCAAAGTAGTCAAGTGCTGGGAGCTCCTCAGTATTCTCCTCCCTGCTGGCAGTGTGCCTTTCCTGCACTTGTCTATTGTCCATGTTTTGACTTGTGTTTGCTTTAGACTTTGACTCAGCAAACTAACTGTTCTTCCATAGGAGACTCTTGTCTCCTGATTTGTTGTTTTGGCTCATAACTCCCAATCCTGAGTGGCTTTCCAGCCCATTCGCCAGTTGTAGAAACTTCTCTTTCTAAGATCAATATAACTCTCAAAATGAAACTTTAGGTTTATTAAGATAATTGCAAATTGCAACATATTTCAGAGAGAAAATCTTGATAGAAAGTTATTTAAAGTACAAATCAGAACAAAACAACCTGTTTATTGAGGTGGAAGTCTACATGTTAGTAAAATAGTCTCACTAGTTATTCCCCACCCAACCCTATTTTAAAATTTAGGTGTATCTTTTAAACTCTTCATTGTGTTGTCATTGAACCTGGTTAGACACATTCATCAACTGCAGATTGACTGTTGCTTTGCAGGTGGGCAATACATTTCTTTGGACCACAGCATGTGTGTGACCAGTCATGACTTCACACCTAGTGCTCTGTATGTGGATAGTGGAAAAATAATATAAAAGTAGCAGAAAGCCACCTCATTCCAGGAATGTCCCAATCTTTCAAGATGAAAGTGATCATGGAGTGGAATGAATCACTTCTAGTCTTAAAATGGAACAGAATTTAGGTATTCTGAAATTCAGCTCTAAATGTTGAGCCAGACTTATGACCCATCACTGAGTGTATACAATAAACTTGAAAGGCTCATGCTTTGCTTTATAGCTTTTGATAATCTTTGATACTCAGAACCACAGAGAATTATACTTTAAGTAGTCACAGATGGATGGTGAGAGAATGGTTTCTCATGCACACTGATACAGTTAGATTTGGCTTTTATCTTTTGGCACAATATATGCCATAGTAGGTAATGTAATCATATTCTAAACTCTGAGTTTACTTGCTGTGTTTTTCTGTTCATTTTATTGATAAATGGTACATGATTTATGACCATGTGCACTTTTTTACACATTATATGCTCATATTTCCCTTCTTTAAAGTTTTAGTGTTATTCCCTTCAATAAAAGAGCTACTTTTATTTTCAACTAAATTATATTTCACATATTTAAAGTTATTCCCTTTGATAATTATTTATAATTAATGAAGTAAGTTTTAAAGTTTTTAATGGAACAATATTTCAAATTAATAGAGTTTTGATAACTAGATTTGTAAAAATCTTTAGTGAGAATTTTTATCTTACATATGCTGGATGATTTCATTAAAAACAAACTTCTATCTAAATCTGTAAATCTATCTTGTTTTGTTCATATATGAATTTCCTTACTGTTCCATAAATAACTATCAAGTTTTCTGAAAAGTTTATGGTAATTTTGGGTCTTCAGTAGTCATAATTTATTTTTGTGTGGTCAACATAATACTGAATATAGTTTTTTGGCCTAATCTTTACCTACTGTTTCTATATTATGAAATGGATGTCTATGGAAACACAAGTGCATATAATTTTTGGATATAAACCATATGTTAAATATACTAGGAACACATTCAAAGCAGTACTGCATCAAAATCTTTTGCAAAGTAGAGAATATTTATACTATGAATACTAGCCACCTGTTATATCTTTCTGAGTTCTTCTACTTTAGGGTTTTCGTAAAATGGATATTTTGCTCCACGTCAGAATTGGAGATAAAATGCCTTTCTCCTTGATCGAACTTCTTCAGGCTGCTGTGCTTCAGTAGCATCTTTTCCCACTTCAACATCTGGTAAAGCAGCCTGCAGACAAGAAATATCTCCTGCAGGGAGTGCAATTTTGGGTCTCCTTCATAAAGGACTTCAGATGAAACCAGACCTGATTATGAGCTACCCATCCATTTTAATATGCCCTTTGCTGAATTCACTTAGGGTAATCTTTACTTTCATTTGCAAAGGAATTATAATCTGCTATACTTTATTTGTGGTTTTCTGAGAACAGTTTTTCTGTCTTTCATACTCTTCTCTTGATATTATTTTCTCTGAGCCAGCCTGTCTAGCCTGGTTCTGAGTATAAATAGCTCCAAGTATGCATTTCTTGAGCGCTAATGCCATGCTATTGCTGAGTTATGTGAAACCCTTTCTTGTGTTGAACACAAGAAGCCCATGATTATTGGTACCACAGATTCTCACATTCTTAATCAGTTCCACCTGGCCAATAAACAGTAAAGCCAGGACAGCTTCTCCTCTGTGTGGGTTTTCTACTTTATGGGTAATAAAACTGTCCTTGGCATGATTTAAGAATCCCTTTGATGCCTGCTAGTTTACTATATTGATATTTCAGGGGTGTTGGCAGTCACTGGTGAGACTTCCCTATTGGCATCCCTGAAATGTGGCAGTGAGGTAGTTTGGGTAAATCACCGGGCTGGGGGTGGAGGGGAAGGAGCTGGATGCTGCTGATAACTCATTTTCTTTTATTTAAATCCATCAAGGAAAATATTAGAAATGGTCTTGTTGAAACAAGCAAGGGCAGGGGTGGTTAGATTTCTTCTAGAAACCTAGAGGAAGGAAAGAAAGAGAAAAAAGGGTGAGAGAAGATGCAATGTAGTTTTTTTGGACTCTGAAAATTTCAAATTGTTTATTTGCAATGGGATTTTGTTAAAATCATTGCTAGAAATGAAGCTTCTAGTCTGCAAGTTGAAGAAATGAAGCTGGGCTAATTCTTAGCTTTTCTGTATTGAATTAGCTAGTGTGTAAAAGTGATTTGTGCAGATTTCAAGAAAGAGACAAGTATTAAGAACTCTTTTATCCCCTTTCCACCTCGAAGTTTGAGGTCTTTTTGTTTTCAGTGCATGCTTTTGGTAATGTGTTAATGTTTCATGAGGAATGGTTTTTACTCTTATTATTTTTCTAATTTTAATTTTTTCTAACCAACTTTTGTAGGATATTTGAAGCAGGAAAGAATAAATGGTGTGGGAGATTAACTCGTATCAAATCAAAAGAGAGAAATCAATGATGCACCCACAAAAAGTGAATGCTTTGTCAATTTGGAAAGCTCTTGTTGGTTGGCACTATCTATTTTGAACAATTTTTTTTTCCTTTTTGTCTTTTTTACTGACCGGTAACAGGATCTCAACCCTCAGTGTTGCGCCCGCACCGCACTCAGCCAGTGAGTGGGAACCGGTCTCCACATGGGATCCGAACCCTCGGCGGGAGCGCCGCCGTGCTCCCAAGCGGCGTACTTCTCCAGTGCGCCACCGGGCAGGCCCTTGAACAATTTTTTTTAACCACATTAACCAATAACTGTTGAGATTGGGACTCTCTTAGACTTTGAAACAGTTTTGTTACCTAGTGCCCTTCTTTGTATTAGTATTACTACATTTCCTTTAATTAATTATCGGAGTCACTTCTTGAATGGAATAAATCCCATCAGCCTCATTATACTATCATCAGCACATTTTAATCATAAGCAATATTAACTGGCTACAGTTTAAAAAGCTTAGGGAATACTCTATAATATAGAATATATAGAGCTTAGGGAATATTCTATAATATTCCCTGAAGGTTATTTATCAAATGCATAATAATTGTTGGCCTCATTATGAATATTTTTAAAGGTTCAAGTTTTCTCTTAAAGTAATTTCCCCCCAAATCAGTTAATGTACCTTAACAAATTTTAGAAGTATTTGTATAGATTTTAAAAAATATTACTCAGGAAAGATTTATTAATCTATTTTTGCAGATGATGAAATAAAATATCAGAGACAGAATAGTGTGTTAAGAATGAGCAGAATTTGTATGTGGGTGAGCATAGTGTGTGTGTGTGTGTGTGTGTGTGTGCGCACGCTTGTGCTGGGTACTCTAATAAGTGCTGGAACTATGAAAATGAATAAAACACAGTTCCTAGTCGTAAGAATCATATAATGGGGTAATAGATTTTTAAATAAATAATTGCAATAAAAAGTAATAGTATTCTAATGGAAGCTAATTTTGCCTGGGGGAGTTGAACAAAGCTCCCTGAAGAGTTGAACTTTTGAATTGAGCCTTGAGTGATGTGCTAGGTTTAGTATGAGCAGAGCAGGGAAGAGTGTTGCACTGATGACAACTAGAACACGGATGACAAAGACAAGAAATAGGTTATGGTGTTCTATTGCACAGAAGGGTGACTATAATTAATAGTATTGTATTAATTAATAGTATTGTATTGCATATTTCAAATAGTTAGAAAAGAGGATTTTGAATGTTCTCTCCACAAGGAAATGATAAGTGTATGAGGTGATGGATATGCTAACTACCCTGATTTGATTATTACACAATGTATACATGTATCCTAGAAACATTACACTGTACTCCATAAATATGTACAATTATTACGTGTTAATTAAAACAAAATATAAAAAACGACAAAAAGAAAATAAAGTAAATGTGGCAGAAATAGTACAAATCAATCAATGATTTGGCAACCCTAACTTCAGCCAATTTTCCCCAATTACTCTGGTATTTATTTTCCATTGATTTTCCCCTAAGACTGGTCCAGAGAACCACAGGGTCTAATTAATTTTTAGTCTAATCTCTTTCTTCTTTTTGCATATGGATACCAACTATGGCCTGTTATTAACTGTTGGAAGCTAAAGACACTGTATACTAAAATATATTTATGCATTTTTCTCTTCTTGTTTTAAGATGAGAATATTATCACACTGTTCTTCAGGAAATTTCCCATGTCTCCTCACTGTTCTAATTCAGACCTTGAAATACAGACCTTAAAATACCTCCAACATTTCTGTTTTAGAATTTCATTTGTCCTTTATTTATACTGATAATGTTCAAAGAAATGATTTTTAGATGAAATTCTTATATGAAACTCCAATATAGAAATCAGATAAAAATTCTTTATACAACATTATTTTAAGTTCAAATTCACAAATATGCTTATTATAAATCGGTTCATAAGAAAAATAAAATTATTTTGACTGACACGAAATTTGAAGGTGTTTCAGAGAACGGAGTTGTAATATTATATCAACTGTAGCATCAAATTGATTTCTGTATTATCTGGTTTCACAATATTGAGAAAATCCTGATTCACACATTAAAGTAGTTATAAAAGGTATCAATGTTTTTTGTTCATTCCTTTGGTTGTTTTTAAAACATCCTGCCTTGAAGTCACAAGATACTCTTCATTTAAAATGATCAAGAAGCTCAGAAGAGAAGTTGCTGGACATTTTTGACCAAAATAATGCAGCAAAATCTAACATGAACCTATTTTCATACTGTTAAATATTCAATTGAGAAGTGGTTACTGTCTTGGCCAGTCTAAATTGTCATTGTTTCCTTGAAAATACTCTTTCAAATGTATTTTTTGTAATAAGAGGCTTAACAATAAATAATATATATCAATTTTTTAAAAAGAAATGTAATTTCTTTTTCTCTCTAACTAATTTTTAATTATTAGCGGCTCTGGCAAAAGGTTTTATGAAAGAGCAGGCTGGCTGACACTTGTCATCAGTCTCCCACACTATGTAGATAATTGAAAGTATTTTAAAATAAAAGAGTGAAAAATACAGCAATCTAAACCAGAATGAGGGAGTCTGCGGATAAGACTTCATGACCACATACCTCATTCTTCCAGGATTTTTAAATCTGCTCATATGAATTCTCTATGCATGTATGCATTTATTAATAATGTATACCTACTCTTTATAAAAGTTTCTGAAATAATAAAGATTTTGATAGCTGGACACTATTTGACCACAATACATAGAGAATTTCTTACATTTATTTAAAGCCAACATTTGTAGCTTGTTGTAAGCAAGAAAATGAAGGCATTAATAAAATTGGGTTTCAGTAAATCCTAAGTATGGGGGGGAAAAGATTCTACCGCAGTGTTTGTCTCCATGAGTTAATGTGTCTGATACTTTTTTTCAATATTTCTCCATGGAAACAAAATTCATTCGAATACTAATGAATTCGTGTCATCCTAATTGAAACTTGGCAAGTGACAGAGACTCGGTTATTCTCCCCCTATTAGGCACGCCTACCTCTTTCATACTTGGGGCAGCCAAAAAGAGAAATGTCAAAATATCATTTGAAATGCTTAAACTGTTAAACTTAAATTAACACAGAGTAAGACTTTTGATTTAGGAAATGATATGGAATACCAATGATGAATAATACCTTGCTGGGCTACTGGATGTCTGTTTTTTTCAAGCAGAAGTGTAATTCTCTGTGGAAAAATTAAGTATTTTAACCACGTTACACTGGAGGAAAAATTGCTTATTTCAAAAACCAAAAAAACCCCAAGAGGTATTCATTCTACCATGAAAATTCATGTTATAACGAATAAATGTCAGCTGCCAGGTTATCTCAGTTGGTTGGAATGCAGTATTGCTAACACCAAGGTTAAGGGTTTGGATCTCCATACCAGCTAGCTGCCATAAATAAATAAATAAACGAATAAATGTCAGCTGCCAGGTTATCTCAGTTGGTTGGAATGCAGTATTGATAACACCAAGGTTAAGGGTTTGGATCTCCATACCAGCTAGCTGCCATAAATAAATAAATAAATAATTTAATTAATTTAAAAAAATGCTAAGCTATTTAATCCTTTAATGTAGTGTGGATATATTTTTGAAGCTATGTCTGGGCACACACAGTTTTAATATAACTCACTTAAAAAATTAAAGATATTTTGTGGAGTTATATATGATATGAAACCTTGCCTGCTTTAATTAACTTTTTACTTTTGTGGTGGACTTGTTTACCTCTCGTTATGGCTCTTTGCCACATGCATTGTTTCATTCATTTGGGCAAGATATCATATCCTCTCCCCGAAATCAGAATTCACTGTTGTTCTCTTTAACTTGTGCACAAGAAAGGTTTATCCTGCCTGCTTCATACTGCTGTTAAGTGGGTGGGGAAAACTTAGAGTGAAGAACTCTAATGACTCTGGGACTCTAAGGAGCTCTGGGCCTATTCCTGAGCAGTGATTCTTCTTCCTGTGTCATGTCAGAGCTCCCCAAAACAGTAAGTGGATACATGGCAATGAGACCATCTGCTGTAGATTGGATGGCCCCCAACATCACTAAGGCTTGATTCCCACTGTAACTGTTGAAGGTGGGAAATCTCCTTATGGAAACTGAAAGGGAGGGCCTTGAAGAGGTGACTGGATTGTACAACCATGCCATAGTGAACTGATTAATAATGGTGGTCGTGGGCATGGTTCTGAGGGGTTTAACAGAACTGCACATGAGAAGTTAGCCTGTCTCTGCTCTGCCATATTCTGCTATATGAACCCCCTGAGTCATTGTACCCACTATCAAGACCCTCACCCTATGTGTTCCCTGGACTTAGGACTTCCCAGCCTCTGAAACTGTAAGCAATAAATTTTGTTTTCTTATAAATGACCCAGTCCAGGTATTTCTGTTATAAACAATTAATACACCATTCCAAGACAAATGTCATGTTTTTGTTTCGTTCGTTTTTTTTCCATTGGGGGAATGGCCTGATTATAACCAGAATTGTAGTTGTGATTATATCTGCATTGGCTGCAGAGATTTCCTGAGCCCTCAGCAGCATCCTTGGGATAGGTGTGCCAGGGTGTTGAGCTGAGTTAGTATGTGGTAAATCCAGGGAAGTTATCAGTCAGTCACTCCCAAAACTATCATTTTTACCCCCAGGACTCTCTGGATGATCTCTGATGTATTTACAGTATTAAGCAGACAGGACCCTCGCTATTAATTTGCTGATATATCAACTAAATGAATTATTAGAGATTTTTACAGGAGTCTTAGTAAGAGAAACTCCTTAGTAAGGGCAGCTGCTCTCTCTGCTTTTCTTTTCTTTTTTCTCTTTCCTTCTATTGTCTCCCCTTAGCATAGTATCACTTCTCACCTTTTAAAATACTATATAGTTGATTCATTTGTCACATTTTTATATGTGCTCGCCTCTGCTTCACAAGAATGTAAACCCCAACACAGCAGAGATCTTTTTTTCTCTTTATTTGCTGATCTATTCAAGCGTCTAGAACAGTGCCTGGACTGAGTAGAAATTCTCCAAATATTTTTGGAATGAGGTGATTGCAAATTTAATCTTTAAAAGATTTAAAAAATGTATCCTCTCCTTTGATTACCACCAATACACTACTGACTTTCAGATCTACTCTCTTGCTTAATTTTTAGGCTCTTGTAGTGAACTGCAAGGAACGTTTCAGAAATGCCTAACAACTAACTGGCTAAAACCTTTTAATTCAAATGTAGTATTGTACAGTTCTTAAGAGCAAGGCCGTGCTATCATACAGATGTGAATTTGAAGACTTCTGGTTGCGGTTGCGTAACTTTGACTAACTTGTTTAGATTTAGTATTTTTCATCTGTAAAAGTAGTACAATATTTAATTGGGAGGGTTGTCATGAAGAATAAATTATCTTACTTTGCCTGTGACACAGGAAGTTCTCAATGAATGGTACCTACAATGAAAAGGAAAAGCTATTCTGGAGGTTGGAACTTCTCTTTTACAACACTACTGAAAGTTTTCAGTTTTCAACATTGTGGTATGACCAGTACCACTCTATAAAGAATCAGTACAGAATTCACTTTTCTCGTGATATCTTCCACTATCAATATCAGGTAAGAACTGTCCAGAAAAAAAAAGTGGTTCTTTATACATAACTTTTAACGTCCTTTCAAGCTCACAAATGCTATCCTAAGGAGGCAATGTTTGCTGTCTTTCTGAAAACTTAATACTTTCACAGGACAATCATTAATATGCAGTGGTTTTAATCCCAAACGGTATGTCAAAGTATGTATTTCATAAGCCCTTATTTACACATAAATAAGATGAAGTGGGTAAATAATGTTTATTAAACTGTGATGATGTTTGTTAAACTCAGGTTAAGGCTGAGGTAGTCTGGGAACTAGTTAATTAAAATTGAGGAAAGCTATATTATGTTGTGCCATTTTCTCCAAATTTTCTCTTTTTTTGCAGAATCCTATTTACTTGAACACTAGCTTCACTTTTTTCTTTCTTGGTTGCTCATCATTCAGGTCCATTTTATTAATTAGGCATGACAGGAACATAGTTTAGGTCCTAGTAGCTTTTTAAAGCCCCTTTGACAATATTTAAGTGCTGAAAACAAATGATGTGCCCAAAATTCAAAAAAGAAAATCATCAAACTAACGTTGATAAATGTTTAATGAAATGTCTACGAAACACAATATTAAGTCCACTTCATTAATTGTTAAAATTAATATTCATAAAATTTTCATGACATTTGGAAATAAACTGTAATTTGGATTTTTCTTTTTGTAAGAATTCCTGAGTATGCAAGATGATTATCATAAAATTATAACCAATTATAAATTCAGTGAGATGCCTAGCCAAAGAATTTCAGAAGCACAATTGCAAAAAAAATCCTTCCATAATTTTGTACTAACAAAAGATCAAATTTACGTGTAGTTTGAGTGTATTTTGTATAGTAGGTATAAAAATAAAATAATAACAATAACTAACATTTACCAATGCTCATCATGGGCCAGATATTATTCTAAGCTTTTGTCTGTTATGAATGTGTCATTGATTTTCTCTCTCTCTCCCTCTACTCCATATCTAATCAGTCTCCAGTCTGACATTTTACCTGCAATTTTCCCTAAATTCACCCAATTATTTTTCTCTTCATTGACATTTATTTTTCTCTTCATTGACACCTGCCCCTGCCCCCAACCCAGGATTTCACTAACTCTTGAGCCAACTACTGCAAAAGTTTCCTGGCAGTTCAGCCTTCATTGATCCTATGAAAGTGAAAGTCGGCGTCAAGCCCTACCGTGGATCTAATTACTGCTACGATAAAGTAAAAAATCCTAAACATGACCTACAAATCTCAACCATTTTGCAACCAGCCTTTTCTCAGGGACCTCCTCTTTGCGCTGTCGCCAGAGAAATGGAACACGTCGCACAGCCTGCTGCCTCGAGGACCAGGATAGCGGGCCTGAGGATTGCTCAGGAGAGGCCTGTCTGCCACGGCAGGGCATTGGGAGTAGAGTTAAACCTGCATCCACCTGAGGTTACCATCAGCGGGAGGG